>NC_039274.1:32819124-33105244 GCF_003368295.1 Carassius auratus
ACTTGAACTGAATTGAATTGAATTGCTCTGCGTGATGCCCTGCAGGGGTCTGGGTGGACCTTCCTAAGCCTGACTGATCCTGCTCTACAGAAAATGACAGACCTCAAGCAGATGGTTTTATCTATTTTTTCCCCAAGTGTGTTTATTTTTAATGCTTGAGGAGCCAGTAGGATTGTGTTTGAGAAGATGCAGAATTGCCCTTCATTGCAATCCTGGCCACTAGTTTTCTGTATGAACTGTGTATGTGAATGTCTTTTTGGAGACAATTTTGTACCTCACAGAACTTTTCACTAAACAGTTTTTTCTTAGTGTGATGAACATCAAAAAAAAATCTAAATAACCTTTAACTACTAAATATAAATTTTTGTGCATTGAAAAGTTTCCATGGATGTTAAAGGATCTTCATGGAACCATCAATGAAAATAAAGAAACTTTATTTTTATGAGGGTTGTATGAATTACAATGCAGTTTATAGTAAAACTTCGTTTTTAACTATTTTATCTGATACATGTGTGTTGCCAATTATAATAAACAATTATTTTGTTTAAAAACACAAGTAAAGTAAATAACAAAAATTTACAAAATACAGTATGCTATAAAGTTTTCCATGTAGATATTACACATACAAGACAGCACATGTGCTTATAAATTATTGTACAGATAATTATTGATAACTAAATAGGCTTTTGGATTTATATAATATGACGGTATAACAATTATTATGGGCTTTTTAGGCAAATTATATTAATTTATTTGCATTGTTAAAAACGTTGCTGATTTGTAAAAACAAGGTTAAACGTTTATAAACGTTCTTAGTTAATGTGCTAAATGTAATTGGGCTTGCATGTTGAGGACATAAAGTGCCCTCTAGTGGCAGTTTGTGAATGGACTGACCACCTCGATCCTTTCCACCATCTTTTGTGAGAAACGTGACACATTTCTTCGCGATTCATGGATGAATAAGGAACAAGGTTTATTTAAAATAGAAATTAGAACAATAGAATTTAAAGAACTTTATAATGCAAGTCTTATGATTTATTTAATTATTCGTTTTTATTGATTTAATACTTGTTGCAGAATAAAAGTACTAATTTCTTTACAAAAAACTAAACAAATAAAATAAAATTGTCGCCCCCATCATTTGAATGACAATGTCATTTTTTTGTGGTAAATGTTTGCATGCACAGAATATTCTTTTTGCATATTATATTATAGTTTGTAGATTTTATTAACTGTTTTCAAAGAAAAAGTCTGGTATTTAGCTATTTTAACACTTAACATTAAAATGTTTCTCTTAAATTATGTTAAGGAATTGTGTCCTAAAACAACAATGTAAATTAATTCAAGAGGGAACCATTTTCGTTTGATATACTGTAAGCATTGACTGCACCAGTGTAAGAAAGTGGATCCAGTTTCACACAAAACACAAAACATAACTTTAGTACTCATTTCATTTTTTATTATATCTTTAGATCTACATGTCTCTGTACGAAGATCAACTTATATATCCTATACATAAACTGTAACAACTCTTTCACAGCTTAGTCTTTCCAAACCTGTGCACAGTGTTGAAATTCATCTGAGACATAAAGGACTGTCTGTGTCCGTGTGGCTAGCCAGGAAAAGCATAAGACAACAGAACAGCCTGTTTTGGCCCAAGCTCTAATTTCTCTATTGACACTGTACTACCAACAGCTAGATTCTGTGTATCTGTGGAAGCACAGACTCGAGCCTCAGCGGGCAGGTCACTATTGGTCAGGGTCATGGTAACAGAGTCACTTCCCCAGTTTAAGGCTACCAGGAAGCGTTCGCTCTGGTCCCAAAAGCGGAGAAATGCTAATGAAGTGGATGAATTGTAAAGGCTGACATATTCTCCATGCAGAAGCGATCGCTCTTTTACTTTCAGATCACTGAGTGTTTTAAAGAAGTCTCGCACTGCGATACGCTCCTCCTGTACAGTCTGAGTCAAAATAACAAAAGAAAGAAACAGAGTGTGTTTTTAAAATCTGCAACTGCTAGAGTGCTATGTATAGCAAATGTGAAAATGTGAAAATGAAAATCTACCTTTGCTGTTGCATTGTCATCTTCTGCATGACTTTCAAGTTCCCACATTTCTTCAGGTTTCTCCTGTATAAGTGTTATTATGTCAGGTTTGATCAAAATCTTAATTTTCAGTTTAATATACAAGACAGGGTGCTCTACTCACCCCAGCCTTCAGTCCGACCTCATCTCCAGCGCTGAACACAGGTGTACCCGGGAGGGTGAACAGCAGCATTTGATAGAGCCTTACAGGCACTGCTGGAGTTCTGGAGGCAAGAGAACCCCGAGTCCGTCCACTCAGACTCCAGCCCAGACTCGTCTGCAGGTGACTGGAGTAGAGTAACTGTATCTCCTTGGCCTGTTTTTCACCGGGCTCTGCCAGATCAGGCAGTCCAGTCAAGAGCAGGTCAACACTCAACCGGTTCAGCAGATGAGAGACGTCATCCACGGAGAGACCGGTGACTGATCCCATCAGAGCTCTGAAAGTCATGGGGAGAAAGAGATGGAGACATCTGAGTACCCTGAAGTCAGGCTGTGTCTGTTTTCACTAGCTGTGATCAGCATCCAAATCTGGCCACCAGGTGTCTCTGTTCTACTAAACAAATGTCCTCCTTACAAATTCCAATAACTACCAAACTTCAAAAACTTCCACAGCATACCGTTTTTTGGTCCCATCTGTTTTGTTGAATGTGTCTTGAACAGATTGCCAGGCTTCTGTGTTTGTGAAGTTGTTCAGATGAGATATGAAGATGCCGTCCACCCCCTTCTTCAGCCAGTATATGCAGGTTTCCTATAATAAAAATGGAGAATGAAACAAATAAATCTGTTTATATGGCTAAGCATTGATTAATAAAATATTGTTATATTAATTACATTACTCATAATAGTAAAACAAACTTTTAAAGTCCATTTACACTATAGTTAAACAATTTTAAGTTAGCAAGAGTTATTTATATAATCTAAACAAAGTTTTATTTATTTGATCAAAAATAAAGTAAAAACGGCAGCCTAGTAAAATAATATTACAATTTAAAATAGTCTGTTTTCTATTTAAATGTATTTGAAAAAATTGTTTATTCATGTGATGGCAAAGCTGAATTTTCAGCAGGCTTTACTCCAGTCTTCAATGTCACATTATCATTCAGAATGGCTAATTTAGTACTCAGAAGAGTTTTCTTATTATCATTAATATTGAAAGTATTTGTAAGGCTTAATATTGTTGCAGAAACTATGATAAACTTTCCCTGATTTTCTTTTTTTTTTTTTTTTTTTTTTTTTACAATTTAGAATTCTTAATTGACACTTCTGATAAATTTTAATTTTAATCATTGCTGAATGGGAGTAATTCATTTATTTATTTATTATTATTATTTGTATCTAATATCAGGAGATATGTTTTTTCTCACTCCGGTCCCTTTATCCATCTCTAACTCTTTAGTTGTTTTCTCAAATTAACTGACTGTCAATATATCAGCACTTACTTTGAGTCGCTCAGCAACAGAAGCAGTGTTGTTGACCCAGGCTGAAACTCCCTGATAATCGGGTGTTAGATCCAGCACTATGGAGATTCCTGAGAGGGAGACAGGAAAACAAGTAGAAAGAAGGAAAAAGGCAGAGGGGAGAGTCAACAAAACTAGAAGGCTGTTAAATGATCTTTCTAGAATTGATCTTTCCCGACAAAAACAAAAGGCTAATGTTTGCCTCATATTTGAAGGTTTTATTTGAAGGCACATGGCTTTATTTACTGGGAACCACAGGGATGTTTCTGCTAAACCAACACAACTGTGTTTGAGCTAGTGAATCAGTTCCAAGCCAGTCCTCTTGTACTGTCTCTAAAATAGCATAATTCATTCAATGTGCCCTAAAATGGTTTGTGGGGAGTTTTTCGTTTTCTAGGATATTTTGGTTTGTTTTAATATATTTCTAATGATAAATAAATAAATAGTTTCAAATAATGCTACATATTCACTATAAGAAAAAAGACAGGAGGTCAGAGGTTAAACTGACAGTTCACTGCTATTTCAGACAACCTTCTTCTAAAACAGAAGAACAGGAGCTTAATGATAAGGTCTATGCAGTGTTTTCTGATTTCAAAATAGGTCACTGGATAAGCAAGGTTTTACTTTGAGGTAACAAACAAATGAGGTCACCTTTTCTGTGTGCTCTTTCCAGCAGAGAAATCATTTGATCAATCAATTTCTCAGGGCCAAATTCAGAGCTAATGGAAGCTAGATTCTGGTCTGCTTGCACAGTGTGTATCGGACCCAAAACAAGCCCCTTCACCTTCATCTGGTTCAGATAGTCCAGTTTCTCCTCCACTCCTACAGACAGAATGAAAGACAAAACAAAACAAAAAAAAGTTTAGGAGAGGAAGAGCATGTGAATGAGAGATCAGCACACTGATCTATAATATAATATAATATTATTTAGTTATATATATAGATCAGTGGATCAGCATCAGTTAAGGTGCTTCCTTTTTCTCCAGCCACAGAGTTCAGGACAGTCTTTCAATTATTATCTGCTTTGATTATTTAACCACAGTACTTAGCATGTACAACTGAAGATATCATGGTTCATAGTCACTGTACTTGATAATCTTAATCTATAATGTAGATTGTCTACAAAAATGGTGTGTGTGTGTGTGTGTGTGTGTGTGGGCATGTTTTTGTGACATATCAGGACACAACTCTGTATAATGACATGAGTATGACACAGGTATTACAAGGAGAGGGTGACTTATGAGGACATAACCCATGTCCCCATTTTTCAAAACGCTTATAAATCATACAGAATGAGTTTTTTTTGAGAAAGTAAAAATGCACAAAGTTTCCTGTGAGGGTTAGGGTTAGGGTTGGTGAAGGGCGATAGAAGATACAGATTCTACATTTTAAAAACCATTACGCCTATGGGATGTCCCCACTTTTCACAAAAACAACATGTGTGTGTGTGTTTGTGTGTGTGTACACTTCTGCAATATCGTAACGACAAACTCAGCCAAAAGTAGCGTGAAAAGCAGAAATGTGATGAGGGGGCAGAATCTTGCGTAGATCAGCAGATGGTTCCTCACATGAGTAAGTCACGAGACAGTCAGTCAGTTTTTGGCTTAGCTGCATTTTTCCTAATGCTGTCATAGCAAATATCTTAAATAAAGAGACTTGTACTTGACCCCTGTTGTGAACCTCTAGAAATTGTATATGTATAAAGTGGAAAGATTATGTTTTCCCATTTTTGTTTTAATGATTAACACAAATAAAAAGCAATAATCTAATGACTCAGATATTAAATGGAGAAATGTTCACCTTTTAGTCCATTTCCAGAAAAGGCATTAATGTCAGATATCTGGTACAGAAAACCTTTGTTCCACCAGTTCATCTCAGGAATGGGTTTACAGCGTGGGGCCTGTACTATGATGACTATTGCTCCTGCTAACATGCCAATCCAGCCAAGCCAGAATAAAACCAGCAAGACCCAACGAGTCCGAACCATCCTGCAGAAAATATGCAAATGTATGTTAGACAGACAGACAGACAGGCAGATAGACAGACAGACAGACAGACAGACAGACAGACAGACAGACAGAAAGACAGAAAGACAGACAGGCAGATAGACAGACAGACAGGCAGATAGACAGACAGACAGACAGAGACAGACAGACAGACAGACAGACAGACAGACAGACAGAGAAAGAGACAGACAGACAGACAGGCAGGAAGACAGACAGACAGACAGACAGAAAGAAAGACAGACATGCAGATAGACAGACAGACAGACAGACAGAGACAGACAGACAGACAGACAGACAGACAGACAGACAGAGACAGACAGACAGACAGACAGACAGACAGACAGACAGAAAGACAGGCAGGAAGACAGACAGACAGACAGGCAGACAGACAGAAAGACAGACAGGCAAACAGACAGGCCGACAGACAGACAGACAGACAGACAGACAGACAGACAGACAGAAAGACAGACATACAGACAGACAGAAAGACAGACAGGCAGACAGACAGACAGACAGACAGAGACAGACAGACAGACAGACAGACAGACAGAGACAGACAGACAGACAGAAAGACAGGCAGGAAGACAGACAGACAGACAGACAGACAGAAAGACAGACAGGCAAACAGACAGGCCGACAGACAGACAGACAGACAGACAGGCAAACAGACAGGCCGACAGATAGGCAGATAGGCAGACAGACAGACAGACAGAAAGACAGACAGACAGACAGACAGACAGGCAGACAGATAGACAGACAGACATACAGACAGACAGAAAGACAGACAGGCAGACAGACAGACAGACAGACAGACAGGCAAACAGACAGGCCGACAGACAGACAGATAGGCAGATAGGCAGGCAGACAGACAGACAGACAGACAGACAGGCAGACAGATAGACAGACAGACAGACAGACAGACATACAGACAGACAGACAGACAGACAGACAGGCAGGCAGACAGACAGACAGACAGACAGAGACAGACAGACAGACAGAGACAGACAGACAGACAGACAGACAGAAAGACAGGCAGGAAGACAGACAGACAGACAGGCAGACAGACAGAAAGACAGACAGGCAAACAGACAGGCCGACAGACAGACAGACAGACAGACAGACAGGCAAACTGACAGGCCGACAGACAGACAGATAGGCAGACAGACAGACAGACAGACAGACAGACAGACAGACAGAAAGACCAACATACCCGGCTGTGTTGGCGACTTTCATTAACTCCTCTTTGGAGAGTCCCGTAAATTTGACCTCGTTTTCCTCTGGCACTATAACCTTTACGCAGCCGTTTTTCTCGGTGCCTGTCGGACTTTCTCCGGTCATCGGCTGTTTTTCCTGATCCATCTCGTTCAGTTCTACTTCCTTCATGTCGTCGTCTTTATTCATGTTTGATGGTAGTTTCAGTGCTGTCGGTTGAGTGGAAAATAAGATCATTGGAAAAAAAGAAAATGACCCCAAACACATCAAAAGTCTAGGACACAATTTCACATAGGCTACTATATGTATTTTATTCCGAATTAATTGAAATATATGAAAATATTTAGGCTACTTATTTAGACCTAATAGTTAAAAACGTTGTTCACAACAGTTCGCGACCCAATTCAGAAACAGAACCATCAAATATTTTGAACAAATTTTACATAAGTTTACAGAAGGTAGCTACCATATTATTTTACGTTTTCTCAGATTTTTTATGTAACACTATTTATATTCTTAATAAATGAATGAATGAATGCATGAATGAGACATACCAGCACAAAGAAGAAGCTTCCGTTTCAAAAAAGATTCCCGATGATAATCTGCACAGAAGCTGGATCTGACGCTCAGTCTGGTTTATATAGTCCCGACTCCACTTGCTTCCGCCCATTCGCTGAAGAGGAATTAAACGAACTTTGCCATTGATAAGACCACTTGATTGATTCAGCAGCTTCATCTAACAGCGCGGTTTTTTTTTAAAGTTACGCTACAATCACGACTGTAATTCAGGCAGAGTTCCTGCAGAGATTCAACCTTAAACGCTCCCGTTCCAAATCCTGAGCGCATCACTGAGCCCGAGCTCACTTGAGTGAACTGTAATTCATTCCACAAACATGCCCATGAGAACCAATACTCTCCTTAATGAAAAACATGAGTAAAGTGGAAAAATTGTGCTTTCTCATATACAGACGGTCTTGAGATTGTTCTGATCAGAATAGCTTATAAAGTGCAAGACTGAATCGTCTTCTAATGCATTTACTGCCACAATCTTTCATAAAACATCTGGTTGAACTGTAACAAAAGCTTAAGCACACACAGGATGAATCTTTTGATCAAGTGGCTGTTGATAAGAGAAAAGTAACCATCCTTTTTTTCCCCTCCACAACTTTTCATAATCTTTTAAAAATACAGATCATCTAAATTGCAATTTCACTATTATGTATGTGAAATAGCTTTTAATTTCACTTCTTTAAAAAAAAAAAAGAATCACATGATGGCTTGTTTCATATGAATGTAGATGCAAACACAAACAAAGGTTTCATTTCATGTATCTGCTTTGTCTTTTGGTTTCCACTATTTTGAATGCCTCTGTATTCTGGTGGGGGGATTTTAAGATTTTACAGGGTTAAGTTGTGTGTACAGTACACACATAGTGTGCTTTCTTGTGAATGCAATTATGGGAACAAAAAAGAAGGAATTCTTAAGTGCCTCATGGTAGGTATACTTTCCCTAGTAGCATTGGATTAGCATGGAAGTTTTTTTTGCTGGATCATCACTGTGGTTGCTATCAGCAGCAATCTTGTCACACTGAACATTGTACTTCCAATGTACTTCCCTCTTTAGTCCTCAATTTGAATTTTTCTGAAAATGTATGTGATTCTTGTCAATACTTTTCATAATGCTTCATTTTAGTTCAGAAAACAAAAATACTCCTGACAAAGACATGTTTTTCGTTGTTGCTCTCTCACACCAACTAATGTTCACTTTCCATCTCAGTCTACCAAAAGAACAATGTGTGAGTGTTTTTCCTATGTGATAACACAGTATCTTAGCCCCCTCTGGCTCACAGTGAGGAGAATTTCAAATAGTCCCGGGACAGCAGGGTCATAGGGATTACCAATAATTTTCTCTACTAGGAAACTGTCTCCATCAAGCTGTGCTTTAAGGCATCCTGCATGTTCTATCTTACCAGTTAAAAGTTATTACTCCAGTCTTCAGTGTCACAAGATCCTTCAGAAATCATTTTAGTAGTCAAAAATTCACAATTTATTCACAGTTGAAAAATAATATTTAATATCTGTATATTTTAAGGAAACTTTTTTTTTAATTTTTCTTTTAGGATACTTTGATGCATAGAAAGTTCAAAAGAACAGCATTTTTTTTTTTAAATATAGATTTTAAAAAAAAAAATATTATAAAGATCTTTATTGTCACTTTTGATCAACGCATCCTTGCTAAATAAATTTTATTTACTTAAAAAAAAAGAAAATATTATTTACTTTTCACAAACTTTTGAAAGTACATGTGAATTGGGTCAACCAACAGACATCTGGCTAAATTGACCAGATTATTTCACACAGCCTCAATAGGTCTTTATGACAGCGTAACTTTATACTTTTGTATAAAAAAAAAGAAAAAAAGTTTAAACCATCTTTTAAAAATTCTCTCTAACTTTTTGTTTTACATTAAGAAAAGCCAAACAAGTCTATGCATTAAAAAAGCTGGTATACAATGAAACCTGTTTAAAGATTTCTGACCATTCTTAAGGCTGGTTCACACGGCAGGATAATTAGGCCGATTTTAGCCCCGATTCACCCCTTCCGACAATCTTAGGATGCTCCGATTATCGTAAAATAATCTGATCAAATATTCCTGCCGTGTGTGGTGTGTTAAGACTGCTCTCCTCTGCTCGGAAGAATGTCGGGACCGCTCCAATCTCAAATCAGGGATATCCAACATGTTGGATTTATTTTGCCCGATTTCTTCTCGTGTGTGGTGTCCCCCGAGGACAAACAATCACGCAGCCTGTGGACTGTGGCGTGTAGCCAATCAGAAAGCGAGGTGACGAGGCGGCGAGCAAGTACCGGGAAACAAAATCAAAACAGCCGGCCTATATAATATAACAAATATAACAAATACAAATAAAGTCGATGGGCATAACTACATCTACAACTGCAGTCCACCAGAGTACATGGAAACGAATATATGAACGTTATTTCAACGGTTATTAATCTGTGTAGTACGTAACAACATTTCTATGAGATGAAACAACAAATATCATGATGTAGCAAGTATAGTCCATGCTCGCGTTGTCTCCACCCTTTTTGACCATCGCCTTTTCTTGTTTTTCTTTTGTTTTGTTTTTTCCGTTAAAAACAAAGCACAAACTATGGCCACTGCACCCTCTTCTTCCGCCATGATTGTTTACTCTGAAGTCACGTTTGATCTCGAGGGATTTTGCGAGATTTCCCGTCTGACCTGGGAATGCTCGGGAGTCAATTCGGTTCGTGTGTGATGTGTTGATTTTGCCGTGTGGCTGCACACCACACACTGAACGACCAAAACTGTTAGACCGGTGATTTTTTATCGCCGTGTGTGGGGTCTCTCAGGTTTGGAAAATCGGCCGACAATTTTAAAATCGTCCCGTGTGAACCAGGCCTTAGGTACTACATCTTTTGAAGACTGCAGGGGTGTATGGTGCTCTATAGTGGGGACTGAGATGATGTTGTGACGGAAAGGCCTTCAGAAGCGGAAAACTTATGTACAGCGCACTTCACATTTTAATTCTTCATAGTAGGTATCAATCCTAAATTTAGATTAAAAAAATATATAATAATTACATTTGAGGGCAGTGCATTTAGTTCTTTTGCAGGTGAGCTGGGGTGAACGCTAAAGGCAAGAGCTCTCTGAGACTGGTCTTCTTATAGGTTCCATCTGGCTTAGTGAGGTAAACGTCCCATTCTGTGCCAAACTAAGACAACACAGAGTTGAAGAAGAAAAAAAAAGAGCAAGTGAGAGGAAAATATTTTAAAAAGCTGAGATAAATGAAAAAAATTCTAAAGTAATGACTGTCATTACATGTGATCAAATATGTAGCCATACCTCCATTAATACCTGTCGACAAGCACCGCAGGGTCCCACAAAACTATCTTTGATATCACTGTTGGTGAGATGAAAAGGATTCTTTAACATACTAAAAATATATTCTCTGTTCAGTAAGTCAGCCTGTATTGGAATATATGATATACCATGTGACAGCTATGGCTGTAAATCTTCGGTAGCCTTCTGCGACCGCTCTCTGTATTGCAGTTCTCTCCGCACATACAGTAAGGCCATAGGAGGCATTCTCAACATTGCAGCCTAAAACACATAAGTCATGAACACTCTGAGAGCATAAGATGATAAAATGCTGTAGAATCATGTTGGTTCAGTCAAATGAAATAAATAATCATGTGCATCGGCCTACCGGTGATAATGGCGCCCCCTGTCGTCAAAACGGCAGCACCGACTGGAAACCCGCTGTACGGACAGTAAGCCATTTCTCGTGCCTGCAAGCATTTTGCTACTAGTTCCGCAACTTATTCACAAAAGTTAAGCTCGTGCATGACGAAACAAAAAAAAAAAAGGACAAAACAACGGGAGAAAATAAAAAGGCGCATCAATATACAACTATACCACTGTTTTACTTAATGAAATATATCTTAAGACAAAACTAGCAATATACACACAACCCAGCAAGCCTTCATTGCTATTTTATCTCCTAAAAGTAACATGCACATGCCAAAACAAAGGCCTGTCAACTAGCAAACGTGCATTAAATTCAGGCTGCAAATCCGCATGCTTGTTTTACATGTATTGGATTAAATGTGCACCTACCGGCCATAACTAACCGTCTTGTTACCCTGGACTAGATATTTTCAAAATACACCGCAGTTTTATGAACAGTTGTTTTTACCTCGACAGAGATAACGACATTTCTTGGACGGGGGCTGTGACAGGACAACTGACCTCGAGCAATTGTTGTGGGCGGGGCAAAAACGACCCTAACAACCCTCTCAATTCATAAATACATGAAAAAATAAATAGTATTTTTAAATAGTTTAGCACGCGTTTTAATTTTGATATTTACAACTGTTCTCTATGAAAAAATATATACTGACATATAAAAAAAAAAATAAAAAAATAGAAGAATTTCTATTTTTCTATTTCTACTTTTAACCCTCTGGCCCTCACATAAAAAAATGGATTTTAAATGCTTTCACTCTATTTTAATGTGAACAATTGCATTTATAAAAAAAAAAAATGTAAATAAATAAAGAGATAAAAAAAATATGAATTCTAATGGAGAAAATAGCTAATTATAATTGTATAAATATTGCATAGTATCATAAAATTCCCTAAAAATCATATATAATAATAAAAAAATATTATTGAACAGAAATATATTACATTGGTTTTCCTGAAGAAGAAAAAAGTAACATTTCAAGGCTTCGGTCACTTTTAACCACGAAGAAGGTTAGTGTGATTCCCAAACGAAGATGGTCAGAGGGTTAAAAATGCATTTAATAAGATCACTCAGTATAAATAATACAGGGCATTTTCAGAGCATCACTGGAATTTATTGAGCATACTGCTCTATTGGTGAAGAAAGCATAGGTTTCAAAATTATATACAAACCAAAAAGACACAGTATGAACACACAAAGAAAGCCTAGATTGTTAATCCAAAATGCAAACAAATACAGGGTTCTCTGACAGTGGTCTCTGGTGGGAGCATAGTTGGGAGGATATATGGAGTAAATCCAGTAGGTACCTGAAAGAACAGAACGAGAACGCCATTGGTTTTAATTTCACTATTATTTATATATACATAAATAAGAATAAAGATGTTATATTGACACTGAGCTGACACTACCAGTAATGTAAATCTCTTTCCCTCACCAGCAAAGAACCAGCACACAATGAATATGAAGAGCATAAAGCTGAAGGCACTGCAGAACCGTGCCAGTAGACAGTCATCCAAAGTGTTCCTCAGGTACATGACCAACAGTAAAAGCAAACCAGTCACTCCAGCCACAGTCACATAGATGGAGAGGTTTGGCTGAACAGGGCACTCATGAAAATGACTTGCTCCTAGAAACATTAATCCAAACAGCCATATGTAAAAAAATAGAATAAAAAAAGGCTTCTAGTGGTGCGATAAAGCTTCTCCTCTTCTTTGGTAATTGATATACACTTATTAATTAAAAGCAAGCATTTACAGCACTTATCATCTTTTCAATATTTTATACTGTAAACAAAAACTGCTCTTTACCTAATCCAGTAGCTGTTATTAAAATCATCCATGCAATCATGTTTATCATCACTGGAAAAAAAAAAAAGAAGAGTTGTATTATTATTATTATTTTTTGGTTTATTGGTGATTGGGGAAATTATATATATATATATATATATATATATATAGTATACACACACACACACACACCATTTTAAAGCTTTCTTGATATTCTTACCAATTAAAGATTTTCTGGCAGCTGTCTCCGTAGTCTCCATCTTCAATAATTTCTTAAATAGTTCATAAGAATGTAATTTTTATATTAGAAAAATAAATAAAATAAAATAAAAATGGCCTCATAGGCTTTCAAATATGAGGAGAACTCTCCCAAAATTAGCTTTATTGTGAAGATGTGAACAGAATATTGAAGTTAAAGCGGACAGAGCTGCTCGGAGTCAACCAGTATGTTTTCACAGCTCTGTGGTCAGCAGACTCAGCCAGTAGCTTTAAAACACTTCCTTTGGCAAAATGTTGAGAAACTGTTTTTGCAAACCCAAACTGAAGCAGAGCAACCACCTTTTTGCCTCTATGTACATTTTTATTTATATATAAAAAAAAATAGGTTAACAAAATTTGAGTAGTATGAATATTACACATTGCGGTGACAGTTTATATTGGATTTATATTGATATTTTTCAAGTCTAGGCCTTGATTTTGAACTGGAGGTAAATATATAATTATACAGGTGATCTCAAAAAAGCTGATTTTCTGTAGCCCTGTACTAGAAAATAGGATATAATATCAAGGTCATGGATTTGATTCTTGGGGAACACACTGATCAAATGTATAATTAAATTGTGATTTAAATTAAATCATGCATATTCCAAAATATCTAATGCTTGTTGCTGAGAGTTTGAAGCCAATGACTGTGGCCTTTGGCAAGTATTCTTTACACAGATATAAAGCACTGAACATCCACTACACAGCAGCAGGACAGCCAAACAGCCATAACAGACTGTATTCAACCAGAATGCAAAGAGGTAGAGAGTTTTGTTGCAGTAGTTCTGTCCATTTGTTGGGTCATAACTTGGAGGATGTACAGAATATATCCAGACACTCCCTGGAATACACAGAGAGAACTTTTCAGTGGAGTTAAATATTAATTTGATATCTGTGAAATTTAAACAACAAAATTAATATTCTTTTTTTATGTCCTTCTATATTTTACATTTATTTTTGCTAATATTTTCCAGTTTAATTTAAAGAGTAGTCCACCGATCGTCAAACAGCTTGTTACAATGTAGTTTAGGTAAATGGACAAAGTGTATTATTTTTCTAAGATATCTGCACAGAGATATTCATGTCAGCAAAAGTCTGCTGGACTTTTGTGAAAACTGCAGCTTGTACTTCTGCATTTTTGTATTCCCTGTTCTTAAGCCTTATGGGTATTATGGGTGTTGAAGTTTTCCTACCTTTTAGCCACAGACATTTTCCCTCTGTGACACCAATTAAAAAAAGAAATTAAAGGCCAATTTTGCCAGTTTGTAAATTATGCCTTGGCATTATGGCACTAGACTACACATTTTATTTTTTAACCGCAGAGAATGTTTAACCTTCTTTCACATGCATTTCTACATTATTTTTCCTTTAAAATATCATCACCCCTCCTTCTGTAACTCTTGTTTGACAAATATGTGACCCTGGACCACAAAACTTAAGTGTCTTAAGTCTTAAGTGTCAATTTTTCTAAATTATCTTTCCATTGATGTATGGTTTGTAGGAATGGTCAACACGTGGCCGAGATACAACTATTTGAAAACCTGGAATCTGAGGGTGACAAAAAAAAAAAAAAAAAAAAAAAAAAATTAAATATCACTTTTAAAAGTTGTCCAAATTAAGTTCTCAGCAATGCATATTACAAATCAAAAATTAAGCTTAGATATATTTATGGTAGGAAACATACAAAACATTTTCATGGAACATAATAGCCTATTTGCTTAATATCCTAATGATTTTTGGCATTAAAAAAAATAAAAACATAAAAAAATTATTTTCACCATAAAATGTTTTTTTTTTTTTTGGCTATTGCTAAAAATATACCCCAGCGACTTAAGACTGGTTTTGTGGTCCAGGGTCACATATACTCACCTGTGATGAACCAGCAGACAACAAATAGGTAGAGGATAGCGCTGACGGAGATGATCAGGATAGACAACAGCAGCAACTCAAAGGCATCCTTTGCAAGTGTACCACACAATAAGCCCAGGCTTACTATCAGAACAAGCAAAACAAATACACCAAATACTATAAGGTAGACTGGGATGTAGGGCTGGACAGGACAGTCTCTCAGAAAGTAAGCCCCTAAAAAACAAAAAAAAAACAAAGGCAGGTTTGGTTTACAAAGGCAATGTTTCTAGCACAGACAACAGTGAACAATGAGGTAAAAATGCATGATTTACCAATTCCAGTGGCAGCAATTATAACCCCCAGAACAACAACAGTCAGTAAAGCTGAAAAATAAACAGATTGCTCAGACAATAATAATGTTTACATACTTTGCCAAGTATACACTAAAATTAGAAACATTTGTGAGAGAGAGAGAGAGAGAGAGAGAGAGAGAGAGAGAGAGAGAGAGAGAGAGAGAGAGAGAGAGAGAGAGAGAGAGAGAGAGGTTATATTAGTTTAACAGATAAAAAGACATCATATTCTTACCAAACAGTGATGTTAAAAATGGTGATGGCTTTGAATCGTCCATTCTCAGAATATATGATAGTTGCTGAATATGAACTATTACTCTGTTTAAAAATAAGAAAATATAAGATATCATTAGACATTAAACTATGTTGATTATTAAAATGGAATACATGGCTCTAAGGATCATTAAAAGTCCCTCACTTCAGCGTAAATGTTGACAAAAGTTTACTCTTGCATCTCCTGTCAGGCTTTAAACAGCATAACTGTGTAGTGTGTTCACCTCATAACATTAAGAATGGTGAAATTCTTCTCGATCTGTCTTACTGAAAGTAGCTAGGATTTCCAGTATTTCCTAACTTACAATAAACCCCTTGAGTCAAACCTAGCGTTATGTTACATCAGAGTGAAACTCGTTTCCGCGGTGAGCCACATGCTTTCCACTATGAAGCGGTCTTATTAAAGCGAAAGGAAACATTTCATTTCTAATTAGCCTCAACCAAAACCGTCAGTGAGATCTTGGTGTTATTGTAAAAGGACCTCAAGAGAAGTAACACACTAACGATGACATTAAATTGGCAGTAAAGACATTTACAATATTACAATACACTACCATTTCAAATAAATGCTGTCCTTATCTAATCTAAATCAGCATGTTAGAATCAGAGATTCACACACAAACATTTTACAATTGCTCTAATTAACTGATTTCTTGCTTGAGCATAAAGTACTTCTTTAAAACCACTGAAAACCTTGTTGAAAACCTGAAAATGACCCCAGACTTTCAAACGAAAGTGTCTTCTGCTTTTCCAAATTGCGCAAAATTGTTTGCATGTGAAATCTTCTGCTTTCTCCTCAGTAGCCTTTATCTGAGAAATGACATTACCAGCTGGATATATGCATCTTGTATATAGCACAATATTGTCTTATATGACCCTGTAATATATTGTGCTAGGAAGTGGTTAGGAGAGATGAACGACAGACACATACTCTGCAAGCGTACTTGTTGTTACTGAGAACTCCTGCTCAATAACAGGCCATACACGTACATTCAGAAGGGGCGTGGTTTACATAAATCACACTCAGAAAAATCTATTACACTCCTTCCCCATTAGATTTGAACATCTTCCTTACAACCTAAACAGCTTGGAAACTACTTATGTATTTATTTCTTTACTGTAACAGAAAAAAAACAAATGGCTTCCAACCATTTAGATGAAAGTATTACAAAATAATATAACAAAATATATTACAACAGCTGTAATATATATATCTTAGGCTCAATGATTGGCATGGAACAGTCACCAACGGTATGAAAATTCAATAGTCCTCTGTTATCATCAATGACACTTGAATTTGGGATCTCTAACACACCAGGCATGGGGGATCCTTCTGCAGTGTTTCTGGGCAACATATGGTCCACATGGATAGTGTGCCTTCTCTGACCCTCCTGCACGACATAACTTACAGGACCCTTTCGCTCAATCACTGTTGCACTCAACCATTTCTTCTGTCCTCCTCTGAAATTTCGGACACATACTGATTCTTCCTCCACAAAGGATCTTAGGACTCATCTTCCAAGATCATGTTGTTTCTTTTGTTCCAGCTGTTTTCCTTGAACCAACTTTGCTAGACCAGGCTTCAACAGTGAAAAACGTGTCCGGATGTGACATTTTAGAAATAGCTCTGCTGGTGTTTTTCCAGTTACGGTATGAGGTGTAGACTGATACATTATCAAGAAATTGCCAATATATGCTTGAGTGAAAGCATCTTCTTACCATGTTTTTCACAAACATTTTTCAGAAGTGAGTGTTTAAGTATCTATACAGATCTTTCTGCAGCACCATTTGAGGCCGGATGATAGGCTGGGGACCTGTGTAGGTTTTATTCCATTTCCCTTTAGGAAATCAATGAACTCAGAAGACACAAGCTGTGGCCCATTATCGGAGACCACCTCCTCTGGTATCCCATATGCTGCAAACCAATTCTCGCAGTGCATCGATGGTGAGTGAGGAGGTGACTGATGACATTGGCACCACCTCTAACCATTTTGAATGAGTGTCGATCACTACTAGAAAGAACCGCTTGTCTTTTTCTGCAAAATCAATGTGGATCCTATACCATGGCCTGTCAGGCCATCTCCAAGGATGAAGGGGTGCTCCTGCAGGTGAATTTTGAACTGCCAGACAGCAGCTACAGCTGCGCACTCTCTCTTCAATGCAGCCATCTAATCCTGGCCACCACAGGTAACTACGAGCGATGGTCTTCATACAGCAGATTCCTGGATGCTCATTGTGTAGCTCGTCCACTTAGTCTTGAACAATATTTGGGTGGAATTATAACACGCATTCCCACAACACACAGCCTTGGTCCTTCGACAGCTCATGTCTACATGTGAAGTATCTTCCTGCAACACATAGTTTGGCCAACCATTCACAGTATAATCTCACACTTTGTATAGTGTAGGATCCTTCCGTGTTGCTTGGGCTAGGTCCCTTGCTAGACACTGGAAGATCATCAAACTGGGAAAAATAGAACACACTTCCTTCTTCCCCAGTACAATCTTTAATCACTGTTGGCAGTTTGGACATTGCGTCAGCATTCATGTGGTCAGCAGATTTCCGATACTCAATGTCATAATTATAAGCCATCAACACAAATGCCCGTCGCTGCATTCGAAGAGCTGCCAAAGTTGGTATTGCTGCCTTTGGTCCGAGAATCTTAAGCAGAGGCTTGTCGTCAGTTATTAGTGTGAACTTATACGTCCATAAATATATTTATGGAACTTCCTTACCCCATAGATGATGGACAGGGCTTCACGTTCTAGTTGAGCATACTTTTTTCAGTTTCTGTCAGCGTGCGAGACGTGAATGCTATGGGGCGCTCCTCTCCATTGTCCATAATGCGAGATCACCGTGACCATGCCATAAGGTGAGGCATCGCATGCTAATTTCAGAGGTCGATTGCCATCATAATGTACCGGCACTGTGCTACTGAGCAACAGCTGTTTTGCCTCCTCAAAAGCCATATCACAATCAGCAGTCCAACTCCACGGTTGCTTCTGTTTAAGCAGATTTTGTAAAGGCTGAAGTCCACTGGAGAGATTTTGCAAGAAACGACCATAATAATTTAGGAGGCCCAAAAAAAGACCATAATTCAGTGACATTATTTGGTTTTGGGGCGTTTACAATCGCTGATACCTTTTCGTCAGTAGGATGAAGTCCCTCTTTATCGATGCGGTGCCCCAAATACTCAACACTGCTTTGCATGAACTGACATTTGGAATGTTTAACTCTGAGACCATACTTCTCCAGTCTGGTAAGCACTTCATCCAGTTTCTTGATATGGTCCTCTTTTGAGCTGGCAGTGACAAGGATGTCATCCAGGAGACAGGTGACATGTTCTAGCCCTTGAAGGATTTGATCCATGACGGCCTGGAAAATAGAAGGAGCACTGGCCACACCATAACTCGAACGATGCTACTTGTACAAGCCCCAGTGGTATTTGTGGTAAGGTATTTCTCTGAGTGCTGGTCCAGTTTTAATTGCTGATAAACATGCGCCAAGTCCAGTTTACTAAACAATGTTCCACCTGCCAGCAAACTTTATAGTTCACCACAGCTGCAGATGGACTCATCACTTTTTGGCCCTGTCACTTCTGTCAATTTAGATACTATGACTGCTTTTTCCAGTCTATCCAGTTCCTTTTCCACCGCCTCTCGTAATGCATAAGGAACAGGTCAAGCTTTCTGAAACATTGGTGTTGCATCAGGACGGACTCGGATAGTTGCTTTGAAATCTTTAATTGCACTCGGTTTGTCAGAAAATACATCTGTGTGTCGTCTCTAACATTGTTTTCACTGCTGGATCAGAGGCCACTTCAGCTTTCTCTACATTGAAAATATTGAGAACGGTATAACTGTGTTGCCATAGCTCATTACCATAAAGTTGCCTTTTGGGAGAATACATTGGGGTAAATAGTGGCCAGTGATTTCTGAAGTAAAACAGAACATTTTATTGTTATGAAACTGTAATGCTATATGAAAAGCAATACAAATTCATTACAAAATTACAAATTTAAGGTTTCTTCAGATATGTCATCCTATTAAACTGTTGGAATAAAACATATTTTGTAGTTTTTGGGAAAACACAAAGTTAAATACACGATATATGATATTTGTGAATAATTTCTGGCAAAAAGGCTTTGGTAATATATGCCTGAAAGTACATAGAACGCTGTCTGTCAATTATGTAACATATAAGAATAAATTTAGATTAATTAAAGTTAAAATCCTATTGTGACTTAGGCGACTTTAAAAACTTAATAAAACTTCTCTTTAATAACATAGTGTAAACTCAGAACTAAAATCAGTGTTAGCTAAATTAAACAAATGGCAGGTAAGTCAAACACTGATGAGGCATGTCCATCTCCTCACTTCTACAGATTATCCCATCGGTACATAGGTCTAGGTGGTCTGGATTTGGCATACTACTTAACATCCCACTTGTCAATGCTTCAGGGGAATATAAACTAGGGTGTGGGTAGTTCTTGAGCACATCACCTTCAGGGATAACCCCTTCACTATTTTCTTTAAATGTGTGTGTGTGAGAGAGAGAATATGTTATCCTATGATTGATGATTACCTGTCCATCACTTTAGAGATGTTCTCTTATACCCTTTCTTTGTTACTTCTCCTATCTTTTTCTTGGCGAGCATGATTTCACTAAGTATAACATGTTCCTGGATCACCATCCTTGTGGATTCAGGAACAACATTCCAATCAACAAATCAGAAGTGAGATATAACTTTTCAAGAAATATCTGTTTTAAGCTTACAATCAGGATTAGGAGATTCTACTCACAGCTATCATTTCCCCCTATTTTTGGACTAAATTATGGGTAGGGTTAGGTTTAGGGGTAGAGATTGGGTTAGGTCTATGTTTTTGGACAATAATGTTGATCCAGGATCATCAGATGATGTTGATCCAGGAACATGTCTTACTTGGCAAAATCATGGCAACCCTTTTTCTTCTCAAGGTCATCCTGCAGATACTGTAGGTACAGCTGTCCAGGCCAACATCTGATGTGCTGATCTCTTCAACGGTCATCCCAGGAAACCTTCAATAAAAAACAAAATCCATCATATAATTACCAATATAAACAGGGCTTGTACAATCCTGTTCTTGGAGATTCTATTTACCTGCAGAATTCAGATCTGACCCTGATCCAACACACACGTCTGTAACTGTCAACTACTTTCACTGATGTGCTGTGAAGTCGATTTGCTGACAAGTTCCTCCCTGAAAGTACATTGATAACACTGTGAAACTGTATTTTCATAGAGGATCGTTTAATAAAGTGACAATATTACTGTAACGGCATCAGAAAAGGTGGGAAGTGTCATGATTCTGCCCTCGTGTCCTTGATTTTTCCCTAGTCTTGAGGCAGGATCATGACAGACCCATGTTTTGTGTACAAGCACATGGCTTATTGTCTTTGGGCCATGTGCTTGTGTTGTCTCGTTCCCTTGCCCCGCCCCCCTTGTTATCCTAGTCTTGTCGTGATTGTCCTATCTGTATCACCTGTCGTGTCTTAATTAGTTCCCCTATTTAGATCTCCTAGTGTGCTCTGTCTTGCGTCGGTTCATTGTACCTCAAATGTGATTGTTGCACTGAGATTGTTCCACATTTGTGAGTGTTTACCAGATCGTGAGTGTCTCTAGATGTTTCTGTACCTTTGAAGTCTTTGTATACCATGAGTGTTTATTTGTAGTTAGTGTTTAAGAGTTTGTTTATCGTGTCAATCCCGTCCTGTTAAGTTGTTTAGTTTCTGGCCTAGCCGTTGTTTTCCCCCTCGTGGGTTTTGTTTTCCCCTTTTGTATTTAATAAACCCTGTGTGTTGTGATCCCTGTCTGCACTTGAGTTCCTCCCTTGCCAACCCTGACAGAATGAACCGACCACCAAGGAACTCAGCAGGCAGGAGGGCCTCCGAGCTGCAGCGACAGGCGGATTTCCGGAGGCAGTGCTGGATGTCATCCCCCACCGACAGGAAGATGGTCACCCTCCCATACTCGCCCAAGGGGGAGTGGATCCTCCAAAATTATGCCCGGCTGTGGGAGAGCCTCTCCCAGGAGGAGCCACAGAGGTCCCCTCCACCTACCCAGCTGCCAACGATTCCAGAGGGTCGTGTCCTGGCCGTGGCAACCCTGGGGGATCAGGCAAGTCCCTCCCAGAATCCTGAGGCACCTCCCACTACCTTCAGTCTCCCCAACAAGCGAGGGAGACGGTTTTCATGGGAGTCAGCCTCGGAATCGTCGGCGTCAGAGTCCGCCCTGCCTGAGACCGAACTTCCCCAACCCGTCTCTGTCCCAGCTGTGACCTCTGCACCGCGGCCTAGGAGGAAGAGGAGGAAGAAGGGGTCTCCCGGTCCTGCGACTCTGTCTCCTCCTGCAGCGGTGAGCGTGCCCGAGCCAGCAGCGGTGAGCGTGCCCGAGCCAGCAGCGGTGAGCGTGCCCGAGCCAGCAGCGGTGAGCGTGCCCGAGCCAGCAGCGGTGACCCTTGAACCCAAACCGGCAAATAAGAGAACTGTTTTCAAGTCTGCAGTCGTGAGGGCGGAGGAGAGAGCCGCGGCCGACTCTGCAGCAGAAACTCTCCTACAGTCTGTCTCCTCTCATAAGGAGATGCCGGTTATCCAACACAGTCTCACCCCTATTCGTCACATACTGCCGTTTGGTCATTTCCCCCTCACGTCCATAAGCAACGTTGAAGGTACCCCCTATTCGTCACTTGATAACGTAGAGGAGGGTCGTCCGATATTGAATGCAAATCCCTCATCTTTGGATTTTGACGAACCTGGCTTATCCATCTAGCGGTTTTTCTGCGCTGGAAAGTATGGTTTCAGGCGATTAATTTTAATGCTGCTAATATTGTTAATGTATTTTGCAGTAGCATGCTGCGCAAATACTGTTACAATCATTAATTGGTGAAGTGACCATATATTTTATTGGAGCAGAAACCCTGTTCTAAATCGGAATCACGCCTTTTTTCTTTTTTAATATAATTTTGGGCTACATTAAAATGGCATAATTGCAGGACTGCATATTTGCTGTAGGCTTAAACATGCCTTAATTTAAGTGGGATATTTTTAATTGTCGATGGTGTATCTGTTTGCAATGGCTTATAGTGAGGGTCCGTGTATCTTTTGGTCATTCGATTTTTCTATTTAAATATAAATGAGAAACGGTTTGATTTTTCATTTTTTCGTTTTGTTTAAGAAACGGAAAACGAATATTTAGCTGGATTTTTCGTATTTTTGTTTGTGGGTAAAAAATCAGATTATGCTTTAATATTTGTTTGAATGTGTGGGCGGCGCTGAAACGCCCCTTTCATCCCTTCTGTACTGCACCGACAAGCGGCAACCGCGAGCTCAGTTCATTTTCACCAGGAGAGAAGCGGCAGACGGCAGAGTTTATTAATCCTGCCAATTCTTTGCTAGTGGTGCTTGCAAGCTTTATATATATATATTTATTTATTTATTTATTTATTTATTTATTTTTTTTTTTTTTTTGACCAAACAGAAATTAATTTATTCAATGACATTTGAATTTTACTGTAAGATCTACAATGACAAGAAATGTGCAGATTTTTTGCCTACTAATTTTATTCTATGCCTATTTAAGAAAGACCTCACAGCCAAAACATGTTTTCATTTGCTATACAAACAACAGCAACAGAAACTTTATCTTGTAGAGTATAGTCTGCACTTCTCCGATCGGCGGATCCCGATCCACAGCTTCCATCCCGATAACAAGAGGAAAGAGCTTCAGCTCCATCAGTTTGGGTCGTAAGACACCCTAAATAACATGAAAACTCAACAGGATTTGCTTTCTGCAATCTCGGTCTACATTAACTTCTTTCTGAAACGTCAGAAATGAACCAGGCTCATGCATCAGACGAACCATGTCTAGCTGGACATGTCTACTTTTAAAATAAGCCATTTAAATAGAATAATAATAATAATAATTTTATATTTAGGCCTATGTAATTCAAATGAAACCAACGAGAGGTGCAGTGTTTCCCGTCTGAACTCATTATCTGTAATGATGTCACACCATCAATATATTCATATGGTCATCTACAGAATTCGTGAATTCAGTTCATAATTCTAAGTAGCCTACAGCCTATAATTAAAACATTTAAAGTAGACTAATTATGGGGAAAACTTAACTTATATTAATATAAATTTTATTATAAATGTGGGGTTGGACTTTTCCCATTTTTTTTATTTTTATAAATGGCCTAGAATAAAATAAGTAGGCAAAAAATTTGTAGTAGGCCTATATTTTATTCCATGTCGTTGTACATCACAGGCTAAAGTAAAATGCAAATGGTGTTTTTATGAATAAAGTTGTCAAGTCTGCTTTGTCAATAACTGCAGCAGCAGGAAAAATATAATATTATTTTTTTATTTTATTATGAATTTAATTCATTATTCTTATTATTATTATTATTTTATCTTGAAAGCACCACTAGCAAAGAATTGGCAGGATTAATAAACTCTGCCGTCTGCCGCTTCTCTCCTGGTGAAAATGAACTGAGCTCGCGGTTGCCGCTTGTCGGTGCAGTACAGAAGGGATGAAAGGGGCGTTTCAGCGCCGCCCACACATTCAAACAAATATTAAAGCATAATCTGATTTTTTACCCACAAACAAAAATACGAAAAATCCAGCTAAATTTTCGTTTTCTGTTTCTTAAACAAAACGAAAAAAACGAAAATCAAACCGTTTCTCATTTATCTTTATTTATTTTTAAATAGAAAATCGAATGACCAAAAGATACACGGACCAGTGAGCCTACATTGGTTTTTTTTTTTTTTTTTTTTTTTTTGCGACCAAAAAAAAAAACCAACAACAAAAAAACCAATAGCATACTTTTATAGACCTTTCATCTCAATACTAATTATGAAGTTGTGATAAATAGCCTGCTGCGGAAATGTTTATATTACTTAATATGGACATATCCTTTGGCAAAGAGATGGATGCATTCTGGGGCGTGATGTGTTAAAATGTAATTGCTAACATATACCCATGTTTCCTTAGACATTTCTGCTGACCCCTTTAAAATTTTGAGCGAGGATATAAAATATTAAGACTGTACTTTTTCATTTATGATTTATATTTTGACGCAATTTTGTGCAGCGCGTCACTGTGTGCGACAATCACAGAAACCATTGCCCAGCGCGATTCCACCACGGTAAGTCACTTACAACAGTCTAATAAGCAAGAGAAATGAATAGGCATTTAAACGGCCAAAATTAATACAATTACGAGTTTATATATATTAAAAAAAACATGGTGTGTGTGTGTATATATATATCTATTAATAAACTTATTTTGAACGTGTAAATGCTTATTAATGGATTATTGGGATATATATATATATATATATATATATATATATATATATATATATATATATATATATATATATATATATATATATATATATATATATATATAAATAATATGTAGTTTGTATAATATGTAGTCACACAATGACTTTTTAAAATCATTCATTTTTTTTATGATATTGTGATTGCATGTATCAACCAGAGCAGCATTTACTTTACATCTTAGCCTAGTAACGTTAGTTATTCATATTATAATATGTAGTTTGGTGATCTATTATTTTTTTATTTGTTCTTCTCTTTCTCTGCAGGTTCCTTAATCCCTCACCTTTAAAAAAAAAAAAAAAAAAACAGCACCTCACTACATTAAAAAGGCACTTTTAAGAGCCACATTTGTCTTGTATCTTGTTACTCTCTTTACTGTTGTATTGTTTTCTATCTCTTGCTGTCTTAATGTCTCCCCCCCCCCATTCCTCTGAGTGTGGTTTTTGTTTGTTTGTTTTGTCTTTTTTTTTGTCCGTGTGTTTATAGTGTGTTTATCTTTTGTGCCATGTCTGATCCTGAGATGGACTGTCTCCTAAATGAGATGAGTGACCTTGTCGATCAGGCTGAACATCAAGCTCACCTCCGACAGCTCATTAGCATGCACCAGGAAGCAGAGCCATCCACCAGTCAGCCTTCCACCTGTAATCCATCCACCAGCCAGCCATCAAACAGCAAGCAAGATGTTAGGTGGATTAAGAGGGACAGTGATGGAAACATTATTTACAGCAGGCCCAGATCATCCCGGAAACAAGCAGGTACAATTTTTTTATTACATTAATGTTAATTAAAATGTAGACTGCAGATCTAGTTTTGCATCTTGGAATGGTATACAACATGATCAAGTCATGGGTCTGAATTAGAACATATCTGAGGTTATTACGTACCTGTGTCTAGCATCAGGTAAAGTTTGTTTTATTGAGTGTAAAAAGTAAAAAAAAATGTTGCTACAGCAGGTCACAGCCAGAGTCGAAAGACTGGTGTCTCTCATATCAGGGCTCCGGAAACCAGTGCGGAAATGACCAGTGACTTTCTTTCCATTACTGCAGGTGTGTTATTTATTTTGACTTCACTGGTTCAAACAGTATGTTCATTTATTATAAAATGGCCATTGTTCAATGCTATTCTCTTTTATTATAATAAACTACTGTTTTTAAATATTTTGCCTTGTTTTAACAGAGTCCTTCCTTCAAGAGCTTAAAAGCTCACTGTTTGAGGACATACATGAGGATGAAACGGCACTTCAAGCCTCAACAGACTGGTTGACCCGAAAGAACCTCATATCAGGGTGGTGGGAGAAAGAGAGACCCCGACTGGTCAACACCATGGTGGCTCGACAACATGTGGCAACCCGGATCTGCCAACATTGTGGAAATGGTCCAGCCGTTATCCGTTGTTGTGACTGCCGACCACACCCATTCCTCTGTGGCCAGTGTGATGTCAGGGTCCACCGAGGTCACGTGTTCCACAACAGGGATTCGATGACCCATGCATTCTTTAATCCATTGCCTCCCACAACTTGTGTTGTGGAGAGGGTTCTAACCCAGTGTGGTAAGTTGTAGTTCTTAAAAGTCACATTCTTAGACTTGACTGAAAAACTGATAGGTCGAAGAAGCCGTCAAGTACATCTTGTTTAAAATAGTTGCCAGTAAATAAATGTTATTCTTTAATGCTTATCCATGTGTTTTTTTTTTTTTTTTTTTCAAGAGCGTCTTGTACCTTTTGGAGATGCCAGAGACAATATGCGGTTGTCTACGAGTATCGTCCAGTGTCATCGCAGGACAGTCCATAGTTGTGGTTACAATGAATGGTAAGAGGAACTTACTAGGTTTGGGTGGGGGTCAGAATGTGTCTGCAGAATTTCACCCACAGCTATTTGCTGATCACACCTTGTATACTCCCTCATCACAATTATGCACATATACGGATCATGAATATGTTAAATTCATACATGTTACATTGCGCAAGAAATTTTCTTTATCATGGCTGCAAATCTAGAGGTGTCAATAGGTTGTGTGTTCATTTAGATTGGATGGGCCCAAGTATGAGATGGAAAACAATTAACCTTTTTTTGAATGGGGATAGTTAATTTGCCTGACAAAAGTATGACTTCCAATAGAGTGCCTTACAAAATGTTTGTAGAAGTGTCCTCCTGATTCACCTTAGTCACAGGTTCCCATATCAGTTGTCAGAATGACACACTTTGGTCTGTCAGAATTAACGTTGTGTATATATTTCCTTTTTCCAGGGCGATATGATCTCCGATTAGATGCAAAGCATGTGAAGCCACTTGGAGTCCTGGAGTGGATGACCTGATCCGTAATGACTACTGGCCGGCCACTTCTCACTATTCAACTGTGTATGAAACAGATGTCCTTTTTTCTTTTGAAGAGCTGAAGATGGCAGCACCAGGGATATCTAGCCAAGCATTTCGTAGAATGCTGGATCAACGCACTGTTCGCTTTGGCCGTGTAAGTATTTGTGGTAATAATTGCATAAATCCATAAATTATACTATGAGGGCATGATGGTGATGATAGTACACATGAACATTTACACTGTTTAGGAAACAAATTGTTAAATTTAGACCCTTTATAAACAACCATAAACTCATGTTCTCTTATCAGCAGTTTGCACTGAGACATTTCTGAAAAAAAAAAAACCAGGTCATTCTGAAGATCTCAACTTCAACTCCATTGGCTACAGACTTTGACATCTCCTCAATTTTATTTCCTGATCCCAGAAATGTTCCCTTGGATTAATGGCCCAAACATAACACAGGCTATATGGAACAATATGGAAGCTGTTGTTGCTCTCTTTGTGTATAGATTTAGACTGAATGTCAAACAATATCCTGTATTTTTAATGGCCAGGTCCCCCAAATACATCAGTGTATAGTGTATGAGTGAAGTCTACACATTGTTTATTTCCTTTGATATGTAGTACAAACATTCCAAAATCCGTTTTACTGTTCTCCTTTGTTCTCTTTTACTGAACTCTTCTTTGAAACAGAATGGAAACATCACAGCAGACAGCTTCCGGAAAAGCTTCTTGGAGTGGGAAGCTGTCCGATTCGAAGTGGACAAATTATGCCAGGAGGACCACTTTAACTGCCCAGCATGCAGCCCAGACATGCTTGCAGTATCCGTTGATGGAAACCGTAAGCACTACAGATTCAAGAGTGCAGCTAGGTACTGTGTGTGCATGGACGGTCCATTACTTTGAAACTAACTGCTGTGAATTGAAAATCATATGAATATTTAAACTTAACATGTATCTCTTTTATTTAGATCGGAGGAAAAAGCCATCTTTGATGGCGTGTTCATCACGAATGATGATGACGTCGCAAGATTCGTGGACTATGTCCATACCTCAACCAGTCATGTACACTTGCTCAACTTCACTATATTTACCCATAAAACACCAAGTCCTACAGAGCACTTTGTTTGAACAAGTTTGGACTGTTAACAATGTTCCATGTTTTAGGTCTCTGGAAGAGGTGTCTGTGGAGGGCAATGGTCAGCGGCTCATGAAACGTCTCAGAAGTCCTCCGGAAAAACAGACGAGGAGGGCCTGGAACTTGCTGTATGTCGTCATGGGGTTCTCCTTCGTGCCCTCAATATGTTCAGGGGCGAAATCTTTGCCTACCCCCTGTACCTCCAAAAGCAAATGGCCTGTAAGCCAGTTACACCAAGTGTAAAGCTCATGATTTCAAATGTGAGGTAAGAAAAAATTATTGTCCATTACATTTTCTTTCCCTGAAATCCTGCATAAGATTGTTGCCACTTAGTTTTTTTTTTATTTTTTTATTTTTATTTTATTTTTTTAAAAGGTAAAATGGAATGGAGCATATTAGGAGGGGGCTGGTTCGACTCTTGGCGAAGAGGTGGAGCAGTGCAACGCCTTCCTCTCGAGGATTGCTGTTACGACAAAGCACATGTCAAAAGCGGGTAAGGGAACCAGTAAATTTTGATCCTGATTACACTGGTGAGCCACTTTGAGCTTATGCATATATGCTGACTCTGAAAATATAAATATCTGAATATATTAAACACAAATGGATGGATCGATTACAAGACCATCATCCTATTTTATTTGATGTAAGGATAATAAGGTAGGGCAGTTCGAAAATAAAAACACATCAGAGTACCATTCACCTACTGTCCTGCCATAGTGCTCTATGCCATTTAAATACTGTCCTGCATCACTGTTTCATGCTTTGTCTTCCCTGTCCTGTGCAATTACCTCACCCTTTCATGGGACAGTAATCAAATGGCACAAGACAGCAGATTAGTACCATAGTACTGTACTGTAAGTTATGTCTGAAAAGTTTGTGATTCAAGTCTGCACATTTTCTTCTCCTACTGCTACTGGAAAGAAGGGTGAAAATCTCATTTTATTTTTGCAGGACGCATTGACATGCTGACAATCATGGCCATGCGCTGTAACCAAAAGTTTGACAACTTGGCTTCTACCCTTGCCCGCCGATATCGGAAGGTAAAGACACCAGTTTTCCCTTATGCAAAAATATAGACAACACTTGCCCAGATATTCTTCAATATATATTAAATGTACGGATGTGTCGTGTCAGTTGTATTTTTTAGTGTCTTGATATACAATATTACATGTTCATATCACATCTATTGATAGTCCATGTATATAAGAATATACTGTATATTTTATTAGTTATGTAATAGTGAAGGTACTTCACAATCCTTATCAACAATAGTCAAAATGGTAGGCGTTTCCCTCAATGTCATTTATGTTTGAAGGCCACAATAGCCCTGCAATGCCAGTTGCATAACCTGGAGGCCATGAAAACAGAAATGGACGTCTCCGACAATCAACTGGAGAGGTGGATCATTGATATCAATGAGTGGGCAGAAGGTAGGATATACTGTTTTATACTGTTTGATATGGTGCTTGGTGTATCACTTCTGACTTATCTTGGCTGCAATTCCAACAATTGCAGACAATAAAGAACCTAACTAGCCTAACTATACTCAACCTTAGCTACAATTGTAGCCTCTCAGTTACAGAAAAATATAAAAGGGTTTGGAATTTTGCTCATACACAACAAATTACATTTTTTTTTATGGAATCAAGAAGCATATTTCTTTCTTAATTTCTTCCTCTCAGCAACAACATCCCCAAATGATGCTGATGTTGCCAGCCGAATTGAGGAGCTGGTGGCAAGTGTTAAGAGGAAGTCCCAGCGTCTTTACAAGGATAGTGACGGATCGGATGCAAAGGACGTGCCCGAATCCGCCGAAAGATCAGGGAGGAAAAAAAAAATCTTAGATTTTGTAGTGGAAAAATATAACACCTTGGTTCCTAATGCTGAAAAACTGACATTGGACACCATTCTATGTGACGAGATTGTTTGGCCATGGCAGCTTACCCACGGTGGTATGTACACAATTCTGTTGACTGTGTGAACTGTGTGGGACAAAATCTGTCATGCCTCGATTTTAACCCCTGAAAGTCTTTAAACACTAATCTTAAATACAACCGACTTATGTTTCATCCGTGTATTCCAGACTCTGTAGATCTAAGGACAAAGAGGAAGGCGTTCGACATTGTGATGGCAGTAAGGAGACTTGAGGAGGAGAAGAGGATTCTTATTGCAGAGATGAACAAGCATTGGAAGTCCCTTTGCTCCCGTGCAGACACCCTGAAGCAGATGTCATCCCAGCTTGCTAATGTGACATCAGGTATGTATTTGTTATACTTGACATACATTACAATATTTTTGAATGTTTCTAATTAATAAAGGCTTAATGTGTTTTAACATGTAAGGTGAAACGTGGGGCCTGCTTCAAGATGGTATCCGAGGTCTAAAGAGCTTGACATTGAAGAACAAGCAAGCAACAGCCTGGCAAAGCATGCAAAGAAATTTTATGTTCAAGTTCTGACTGAAACAGAAATTAACTTTGATAGTCATTCTGAGGAATACGATACCAGTAGTGACTCTGAGCAAGATTAAACATGGCCAGAGTCCTTTTTTCTGCTGTTGTGTGCTGGGGAGGGCCGCTGGGACAGGTTGGTAAGGAAAGCTGGTTCTGTGTTTGGCATGGAGCTGGAGTTAAGTAGCAGTCTTCTGTCATGCTCAACATTGAGGAGGTCCTTTGTCCCCAGGGCAAACCAGCAACTCAATTTCACAGAAAAGGTTAGGGGAGAAATTGACTTTTCAGCATGAGTCTCACCCTGCGCTAACCATTACATCACTTTGTCTATTGTCTAGTATCCACTATCCATTTGACTTTTCTTTTAAATCTATATATATATATATAAGTTTCTGTTGTTCTATCTATTTTAACTTCTCTGTGTTCTTTTTGTTAAGCAGTACTATTATGCTCAGACTTTTTTTTTTTTTTTTTTTTTTTTTTTTCATAGTCATATGAAATAGCAAAGTTTTGCACTGATTAAATCCCTGCACTGTTTACTTTTGCACTACCACCACTGCAAATCACTCCACAGCTGCCCATCATTTATCACAGGGTCAGTCCCTACCAGGTCTTTGTATTCACTTGACATGCTCTTCACTTTTTACATTTGTGATTCGTTATGTGTCTGAGCTATGTATGTTGTTTTTGTGATTTTGTATAAGCTAATAAATGCTTTCATGCTTTAAGCTTTCATCATGACAATTTTTCCAATTCCTAGATACATCTTACATCAGAGATAGGCAACTCCGGTCCTGGAGGGCCACTATCCTGCAGAGTTTAGCTCCAACCCTAATTAAACACACCTGAACAAGGCAATCAGTGTTTTCGGGATTACTAGATAGATACAGGCAGGTGAGTTTTTCTGAGGGCTGAAGCTAAACTCTGCAGGACAGTGGTTCTCCAGGACCAGAGTTGCCTATCTCACATGGATACACAGATAACATTTATTCAAAAAGATAATATGGCTAAATCTATCAATATTTATGTAGATGTTTTCAAGGTATTCAATACATTATTTTAATAATATAATTTCAGTCTTATTATTGGTAAAACATTACAGTATGCTGTAAGACAGAACACTACAATGTGGGCAGAGTGGGTCACATGTGAGTCCCATATCCCGCAATGCAGGCCAGGGGGTCTTCAACGCCAGTATAGCTTCAATGTACATATTTAGTCAACGGTTTTGTCACCAGCAACAACACTTTGCTCAGTTTTGAACTTTTTGAGTGTAGTTGAAGCCCATTCACAGCAGTCCACCCATCCCAGCCCGGAAGAACTACAAATAACACTAGCCTTGTAACTTGTGTTCTGTGGTGCGTTTCTAGTGGAAGCTGTAGTTTTAAAATATAGTAATATTTTCCTCATAAGCAGAAGTTGGCAATGTAGAATTTTGGATATACCCTGTTTTTTTGGGGGGAGTGGGGGGGGGGGGGGGGGGGGGGTTGGATGGGGAACACACTGGTGTCATCAGATTTTAAAAATGTAATCGTTAGGTCAAAATAGCTTATTACCCTATTTGACAGCGTTTACGGTTAAACATTGGACACCATATCTGCATGACAGCTAAGGTCCAAAGCTTTCTATAAAAGCTGGTACTGTGTGTGTAGCCTTCAAACATGTACTGGGTTCAAGGTTCAGAGCAGAGGTCAGTAATTCAAATCAGGAGTAATGTATTCTCTTCAGACTCACATATGTTACTGTTGAGGTTGAGACCTTTCCAGTGATGTGTTTGCTATAGTCCTATGGCAATGTTTTAATTTTTACATATCATGAAGTCCACTTTGCAGGCAATATCCTCCTTTATGGTCCCCAGAGGGATGCCTTGAGTTCAAATGCTTCACACATAAGACTTAAAATATTATTTTATCATACACCCAACATATTAAACAACACAAACAAAGTAAGATGTAGCCAGATTGAAACACATCAAAGCCACAGTCTATTGCTCATCTTTCAACCTACACACAACGCATTATATCATGAAGCTATTGCACAACCACTGCAGCTTAAAGCAACATTATTTACATTTTTTTTTAATTGAGGTAGGTTTAAATTAGAGCTCATACTTGCAGAGTTGTAAAAAGGTAGCAAAAATTTTACTCAAGTGAAAGTACAAGTTTACTCAATTAAAAGAGAACGAAAAATGCAATGGCACAGGTCAAACATGTATATTTAGTTCAACAACAACAATTAAAATGAAACAGCGGAACACTAAAAAATAGAAGGGAAAGGGATTAAAAGGAAACTCCATCATTTCAACCCTCATGCCATCCTATATGACTTTTATTCATCATATGAACACAAACTAAGTGTTTAAATTGTGTAACAATAATTTCTCTTTATATACTGCAAGTGTATGGGAAATCCAAAAATGACACTTGAAAAACTATACACAAAGAAAATATGACAGACCATGCAACGCCATTAATGAATAACTGTCTTCTGAAGTGAAACTATAGGCATATGTAAGAAAAATACATATACCAATATTTAAATCTTTACCGTCATGTTCCCTTCGTGTGGTTTCTGAAGTGGTCCTGTCCCCTTGCATTATATGGACAAAAAATCTTGCTTGTGTTCATGTGAAGAAAGAAAGTCATGAACATCTGGAATGACAGAGGTTAAGCAAAAAGTGAGAGAATTTACATTTTTGGGTAAACTATCCCTTTAAAGAGCAAGATGTGATGGAGAGGCTAGAAATATATTCCAGACAGAATACAAGAATGTGTTGAATTAATGAGGAGAGTCCTAGAATTAAAACATACAACGTTAAAGTTTTTAAAGGCCACTTTATATGTGTTGTCTATTCAACAATGTCACTGCTAAAAGGACAATTCATCTTTTAAATGTTTGTTTGGGGCATTTAGAGATTTTTTCTTAACAAATTTTGATAAATAATTATTTGTGACCAATTAGATTAATGAGAAAAGCATGTAATTATTAAGATTAAAAAAACTATTCACTGACAGTCCTAATTCCTACTTAATGATTCACTTAATGACATTGTAAATACAACTTATCCACCACCTGATAAAAACATCACTAAACATGAACAATTAATTTAGCATATAATGTTTATTTAAACACTTTTTTGGAGATTTGTAACATTTCATAAAAAAAATTCCACCAAAAAATTATCATCACAGATTTTATTTGCACTCAGTTTTGTGCATTCAGCTAATAACATAACATAGCTATTGGCTATATCAAAACAGAACAAATTATCAATAAACCTTTTTGGGCGGGAAAATGCAACTTTGCTATATCAATATGCTTCCTCAGATTCGATGGTGAACTTTTGAAGCCAGACATTTACCTGATGAAAGTCATAATTGAAGTAGAAATATGTGTGTTTGATGCATGAAAACATAATGATCATAAGTTCTCACATCAGGCACACGTTTGAGCTTCTGTTTACCATATTTAATGCGCATAAGATAATGTAAAAATATAATGTACTTTTCAATATGAAATAAAATTGTAAGGAGTAAAATGTAGTTGTTTCTTCAGAAATGTAATCAAGTTCAAGTAGTCAGTTTAAACTGTACTTGAGTGGAGTACAAATCCCCAAAAATAATACTTACCTGTAAGTACAGTAATCAAGTAAAATTACTCAAGTATTTTACACCTCTGCATACTTGGCATGGAGAATAAAAACAAAACCGAGCTAGGGTTAGAATAAGTGGGGACTGAGTGTATTTTATGTATAATGCAACATTTTCCTGATAATTAAGATCAGAAGCCTTTGATCATGAAGACATGAGGCCCACATTGCACAACCAGGCCTTAGATTTCCTACCACTGTCATGGACCTTAGTAAACCGGCCCACAGTCAAGTCATTCAGTGTGAACAGATTGAGGTCCTTAGTGTCCTGGAATGCTCCCTATTGTCAGGGTAACATAGGAAACCTACCTCTCTCCCTGGTTTTATGACAAGAAAACATTAGACTTTAAAATTATACTGATGGCCAAGCTGGAATTGTTTCTGGCTTTAACAGTTTCCCAGGCTCATGTCTCCGGTCTTTCTGATCTCTTTATGTCATGCACATACTGTATGTTGATTGTTGACACAGAGGAAGGATGAGGAGATTATTTGTGAAATTTGACACCAATCTGTCTTTGTATGAGGCAAAGGATATGAAAAAATGGCCTGAGCCTGAAAAATCATTGCTGACCTAGGTACCATTGATGTGTTTTATGGTGTCTCCTTTATCTATACACCTTTTACCTATTTCTTTATTATTCTCAGGTAGGTAAGGAAAGTCGACCCTGGACAAAACTATAAGCATTTCAAAAATACTTACATCTTGCTCAGTAGACGTCCCTGTGGTCAGTTCTTGCTTACGGCTCTTAAATTACTACTCTTGCAGACCATAACTTGTCAATAATAAAATACAAGTTTTATTAAAATTAACAAAAGTTATATCAAAGTACAATAGTAAAGTTACAAAATCAAGGTATAATCAGCTGGTATCAGGCGTCGAGGGATACTGTGCTTGTTCAGTATCCGTCGGTCGAGTCTCTCTCTCAGTCTTTTATACACAGACGTCGAACGCTGGTTCTTCTGATGTCATCACCTGGAGTGCTGCCAACTCCTCTGCCGAGGCTTTCAGTTGTTTACGTCGCATTGCTTTAGCCCTTTTCCTCTTCTTTTTCCTCTTAACAGTCGGTGAAATACACCTTAAATACTATATTGTCCATTTATCATAAAAACTATTTCTAATACATAAGTGTTTCTACTCTAAATCAGTCACTACATACATTTCATGCAAGTAAGCAGTTTTCTTAATGTTAGTGAAGTTACACAATACATTTTCCATATAGCATTAATCACAGGGTTACATCTTTGTACTTAAGCAAAAGCATTATTACTACTTAGGTTACAGTACATCTGTATAGCATAATATAACTTTATAGCAAATTAAGCATTAATCAAGACAGTACAATTGCAAAATCATCATCTCCATTAACAGATGAAAATTGATAATTGTGCCTCTTCTCTTCATTGGGAATGTTTGAAATGTCTTAAGAACTCTCATAATTGTTCTGAACAGACAACCATGAGAACAAAAACAAACAGTGTTGTATGCTAGCGATCAGAGGTAAAAAAGGATTCAGTAATACATCCTGTCACCAGGGATAGGAGCCCATTTACTTTGCTCCAAAATTACCATCAATACTAACTAAAATTTTCATCATAAGTTAGTATAATGCCAATTTGGTACTTGTTCTGGTTGCCTTGGCTTTAGATTTTTTTAGTTGCTAAGATTGGCTTGCTAATCTGCCTTAAGGTGGACGAGGATGTAATTTTCTTCTAAAAAGAAACTTTGTTGTATTATTTTCCTGTTATCACTGTGAAGCTGCTTTGATACAATCTGTATTGTAAAAAGTGCTATAAGCTGTAAATAAAGGTGACTTGACTGTCACTACATGCAACTTTCGTCTCACTTTTCCCATCAAATACAGCACAAAGTCATGACACATTAATTATTCAGTGCAGTCAATGATTGACAGACAAATCATAAAATGTAACAATAGTGAATTTAATTATTGAGAAATATATACAAAACAAATAGTAAAACAGTATTAGTCATCAGGCGAATTTGCTGGGCGGCTCCCAGGTGTCCTCCCAGACTCTGCCACTGTAAAGAGTCCAAAAGTCATCTTACACACAGCATATACAGTACAGCTCACAACTAGTCTTCTGGCTCAAGTTTGAAGATATGTCATCTAAAATAAAGGTTTCCCCTTTTTCTGTGGGATAATTTATTTTGGTTTATTTTATATGGTGTTTGTCAAGCAGCAGTCATTTTGTTCAAGTGAAAACTGGACTCAGTCGCTTGGACACAGTCATCCCTACAGTCAACTATTTTTAAATGGTTAAGCCGTTTTAAAATCGGCTTAACCGTGTAGCTATACAAATACTCACCACAACGGGGTGGGAACAGAAATGTGATTAAAGGCCTCTATGTCGGCCGCAGAGGGGGTCAGCAAAGATGCAATGGCACAACAAAGGCATCTGCGTCACATCTACATTTAACTATGAATTGGGCTTAAGACCCCCTCAGAGCTGAAGTGGACTAGAAAGTGATCTGCATCATCTCTAAGTGAACTCATAATGTGAACACAAAGAAAGAGTTGTTCACAGGCCTTTTAAATTGGACAACATTTGGTTCATAATGGGAGGTTTCACTTTGTAAAAAGAACTGTATGCTGTTTATCTAACTGTACAGCAAACACTTTATAAAATAGCCCAAACAGAGTGAGCAAATGTATAGGGCAAACAGGTTAGAATGTATTTGCTTCAGATGTCATATGACCAAACTTGAGCCAGATGACTACTTGAAGGCTGGTGTGCACATGTTCTCATGTGTTTAGTTCAGTTCACTTAGATAGTTCCTTGTGCCCAAAACAATTAGCGGTCCCACTTTTACTTCAAAATTCACTTTGAAGGCTGAAAGTTACCAGGTTTTAAAACACTAAGACTGTGTAGCTATTGACTAAATTACATCAGCCATCACTTACCAGGAAGAGCAAGGTAGCCAACGCACTTTCACCTCTGCTGCCTTCCCCTGCAGAAACATGCACACACACACACACACACACAAACACAGACACACACACACACACACACACTTAATCAGTTTAGTGAAGTTACTGTAATGGTTTTACCATTCAAATAATGATGTTTTTACTTAGCTCTCTATACTGCTGTTCTTACTTGGAACATCATTAAGTTGACAAGAGTACTTATTTTTTTTTTATGTAAGCTCAATAAAAAATAAGAATATGCTGTTGCATTCTATTTGCATTGTTGTTTTTGTTTAGGATTTACAGTATGTCCCTTACAAAAAATAAGTTAATTCAAGTTTTCCATTAGTATACTTATTTTAAACAAACAATAAAAAAAGTATACTTTATGCTTAAATTTTATAATTCTCAAAAATATACTTTATGTACTTTGTAGAAATACAATTATTAAACTTAAGTGTACTTGACTTATACTGAGAGAAAAGTCCAATTATATTTGGCCTTTACTTGTACTCTATCTTTTGATCGAGATATACTTAAACTTATAATTAAGTATTCAAAGTATAATTGGCTTTTAGTTTTGTTAACGGTTTTTATCGAGTAGCCTATTAAATAAACTTTTTTTCTGTACATAGTTTTCATATACAGTCTTATGAAACTTGTGAAAATATAATTTAGAATATTGATATAAAACAGATATGTTTCTTATTCAGCATATCTGAAATTTTGTCTAGGCTAGTCCACTGGCATCAATACATCAGAATTTACTTTAATTGTACTTTACTCTTTCCCCACCATTGACTGAATTTTCCAGCTATCCATGTTTTCACTGTCATACGATAGGATCCGCTATGGCACATAATTTAGTACAGAAACTCCAGATCAAAACACACGGGAAGAAAAAGCTGAACCAAGTGATAGTAAATTACTCACACAAATGTAAAATAACATGATCATCAAATATTAAACAGCTTGTAAATCAAAACTGCTTAAAACTGCTTGATCATCGTTCTGAATCTAATCAAGTCGCAGTCTTTAACACAAATTTGATTCTTTGTTTAAAATGTTGCCTTTATGAAACTTACAGACATTCAAGTGTGGACAAAAAAGAAAGCATGAAGCTAATAAAATGTTATTAAAATTAAAGTACAGTTAAATGTATACTTCATAAAATTAACTTGAAGTATGCTTTTTTTTCTTGTGAGAGGGTTGATAGTTGAAAAAGTTTGATACCTACTGTTCAGTTTCTGGTTTTTCACATTTGGATTGAAAGATGAGACAATATGAGATAATCAGCCTAATGAAAAATATGGTTCTACATCTTACCCCATTCATCCGTCTTTCCAATATTTTATCATATGGATAAATTGTCTGTCGACTGCATTTGCAACCTTAAATGACAAAGGCAAAAAAAAAACTTTGGTTCACTTCAAATGGGTCTGAGTTTGATTGAGGTGTTCATATATGAATCACTGTTCTTAGTTCACTTTGAGGGCTGAAAGAGACCAAGTGTGAATACACCCTGAGTTTTGTCCAATTAAAAGGGGGCTACATGCAGAAACAACTTTACACCCAATGATATACACATGGGGTACAAAGAATAGAAACAAATATACACATGGGGTGCAAATAATGTCTACTTGCTTTTTGTTTTCTTCTTTTTGGCCAGGGTCGAGGGTGGGGCTTGTGTGGCTCCTGTACCTGTGGCTTAAGGTGCAAGGGGAAAAGATTAAGAATTTTATATTCAGTATCTTGGAGAAGTGGCTTAATTAATAGAAGGGGGTGAAATTCACATTGGTTAACTTATTTTATATTAAAGCTGCGGTAGGTAACTTTTGACGCTTAATAAACAGAACTGCGTGCGTCTTGTGGAAGAACATCGTAGCCGGAACTACTTTTCTCTGTTTATGTCTATGAAGAAACACAAAGGTACTGGGTTACTCCGCCGCAGTACCCCCGAAGCAATCTAAAATAGTCCGAATATAAACACTTATTATAGGTGCACCCTAGTGATTCAGGACAAGCTAAAAACACGGTTTGGAAAACGGATTCATGATGTACTCGGTTATTATATACATTTTTCTACATTTTGAACACAAACAAAGTTACGGACCGCAGCCCTGATTGGTTGTTTCTTACCGGGAGCGGATGACTTTTTGCAAATGGCAATAGGACCACTGGGAGGAGCCAGAGGAGCTTGATTTTTTTCACAAATTATCTGTCTCATATTCTACTGTCAGGACATAATGACAGGGTTAACAAATGACAGGGTTTATATTTTTACAAAAGTTACCTACTCCAGCTTTAATACAATGATACAAAACCATGGGGCCAATTTACAGATGGCGTGTAAGGCAAGATTACTTACTTTGTCTTTTCTTTAGTTGAGGTTGGATGGATGGTGGGGCTTGTCTGTCTTGGCCTGGGCTGGATGGTGGGGCTTAAGGTGCAAGGGAAAAAGGTTGAGAATTTTATATTCAGTATCTTGGAGGAGTGGCTTAATTAATTAAAAGAGGTGAAATTCCCCATTTGTAACTTGTTTTATATTGTGCAGTAATTGCAAAAAAAACATAGGACAAATTTACAGATGTGGTGGAATGCAAGCTTACTTACTTTGTCTTTTCCTTGGTGGTAGAGGCTCCACATGCTGCTGAGCCTGAGAGACGATTGGACATAGTTCAAGTGTAATCAGTTGGTGGTCTTGTGGGATTACCTGGTCTAGGGGCTGGTCTTGCTGGGGCTGGTCTAGGGGCTGGTCTTGCTGGGGCTGGTCTAGGGGCTGGTCTTGCTGGGGCTGGTTTAGGGGCTGGTCTTGCTGGCGCTGGTCTAGGGGCTGGTCTTGCTGGGGCTGGTTTAGGGGCTGGTAGAGGTCTTCACGGGTCCAAAAATTCTTGCCCGAACCCGACAGAGACCCGTAATGTACTACACCGAACCGACCCGGACCCGTCTATTATTTCAAAAGCTGGACCCGGACCCGTGTAGATCCGAGAAATGCCTACCCCGACCCGACCCGGACCCGTATATTACTTGAAATCTGGACCCGAACCCGCCGGGAAGACACAGACCCGACTGGACCCGACGTTCACATATTCCACCTTAAATTGCTATTACAAGTCAATAAACCTGTTGCGAAGAATACAGCTTTTTGTCTTACCTAATTTAAAGAGCCGTAGTCTCTCTTCCTTGTACCTGACTGCCTGTGATGCATTACAATCCTCCGTCAAGAAAGTTATTCATGTTATTCCTCTCATTATTCCAAGTCCAAGCTGAATCCACTCATTATTTCAGCTTCAAAAGTCCACTTGATGTCACAGTGACGGATGACAAATGCTACTGTGCACATGTACATTCTGACTCGAGTTAATTCGCATAATAACTTACACTGTTAGCCTTTTGAACTATAATAACGATCGCTCGTGCAATGCCATGGCCGCTGGCATTATTTATTTACTATCATCTGATCTCTGTCTGTGCTCTCTGCTCAGCATCGAGTCTGAATCTGAACCACTAAAACTTTAAGATTAAACGGTTCATTTATAATATTATAAAAATGGGAGAAAATGTAAAACGCGGTTTGGCGGTCGAAGTGTCCCTCACTGCTTGCCATAGAAACATGACTGCACATGCGTGCTAGCTTTATCAACCTAAAATGCCTTAACGCAATTTGAGCGTAATAGAAAACATTCATGTGACAGTTCACCTCAGATTGTGTTGCTGATTTGAAATATATTAAACATGAGTGTGTCAAGTCTGCAAGCATTACCATGCGTGCACTTGTATTAACTATTGAGTCTGCGAGCGAGAGAGAGAGAGAGAGAGAGAGAGATCACTTTTTTTTGGCTCACTCTTTTCTTTCCTAATTTTACAAGTTGCAAGTTACAAAAAACACAAGCAGTCTTTGATAACGGCCAGATGTTCTCCGAGTCCGATGACTCCGATCGGCGATCGCACGGGTATTACACACAATGTTAAACAGACCCGGGACCCGAGGTAATAGATTCGGACCCGACCCGGACCCGGCTGATGATTTAAAATATAGACCCGAACCCGTACGGGTCCCGGGTCGGGTGCGGGGTCGACGGGTCTCGGGTGCACTGTGAAGACCTCTAGGGGCTGGTCTTGCTGGGGCTGGTCTTGCTGGGGCTGGGGCACATCTGTTGTGAAGATAGCAAAAATATGACTTCAGTACAAATTGTCAAAGAAATCAATGACAAACACTAATGAACTATACATAAAACTTATCTTACCATCCAGTTTGATCATGAAGTCATATGCCCTCTTCATGCTGGTTAAGAAACATGTGTTGTTTTGCGTCGGTGGCAGATGCGTTACTACATCTGCCATCAACTTGCCTGTGCCCTTGTGCCTCTGGCTGATAAATAATATGGGCATATAGCCCAAGGCAGAAAGTTTTTGGACCTGAAATGAAACAAAGTAATTAACACATTTCCAATATATTTTGTTGCTACATTACTACATATATGGCAGTCCATTTATTATTTAAAGACCTAGTCTGGCTAAATAATATTTATTAACGCTTTCAAAAAGTGTTAAGTATGTGATGATTAAAGACATATTGTAAAATTAATAAGCAGAAATATTAATTCATGAGTATTTCTTAAATTGTAACTGTCAGTAATCGATTTTATTTGAAAATAATTAATCAGATGTTGTGACAGTAATGAAGATGGCGTCTACTCCACACTGACTTTGAATCAGAAACAGAGGACAGTTTACTTGGTGTACTACTTGATTCATAGTTCATCCCTATCCCTAGTCCCTGCCATCAGTTACACAAGTATTGTAAGATAAGTATAAGTCTAGAATATTACCTACTTATGTACATACACCAATGCATTTTCAATATTTTTTTTTCACAACAGAAGTACACCTGCATATTGTGTATTGGGAGCTTTTTGGCAAACTGTTTATCAGAGCAGCTTGAATGTGATGTACATTTATCACTTGAGTGTCATGTGTTGCAAAATAAATTTAATAGGGATGTATGGTGTGGTTTTTAAAGTGACTGTCTCTCTAAAATTTCATACTGACAAGATGTGCCAACTTCCAACATCCAGGCACGCATGTGAAGCTTGATACATAGCACACAGCATGGCTGCTATGTCTTCTGTCCATCAACAAACACGGTACCAAATATTGTATGTACTTTAGGCTTAATATTGATTATCACTCAATAAATGAAGCATGAGCATTTTTACTTACAGCTATTTGGGCAGAGGCCACCACCCGAGATGCATTTTTGTTTTTGGGCAAGGCCTGAATTTTGGCTTTGTCATTCTGAAATGTACACCCATATAAAAAATATAAATATTAAATATCATACAGGGATCCAAACACACATGAGTATAAGACAGAGCTAGTCAATCTATTAGAAGGTGTCATACAGCAGTAGGCTTTGCTTAACGTATCACTTTTCTAACATTATCAAAGGTAATATATTAGATCTGAATGTTTGCAAGCTGGCAAATTATTTAAGTGCAGAAAAACTATGAAACATAAAGATGCCAAGCGAGCTGTTTGCTTTCCTGTAGTCATAAAACATCTTTGAATACCGGCATTCCTCACAAAACTTAAGTTTGATTTACTTAGACTTCATGCAAGATGCAATATTATCTTATAGGTTGGCCTATATTGTGCAGTCTCCTGCAAATTTAATTTTGTGCAATAATCAGGTATTATATGACAGTCTCTATCCATTAAATTGGTATATTGTGCACTTAAAACAACACCAACAACTTAATCTATATTCTTTGATTCCGACCTTTACACTTTCAGTTGATTAAAGTGACTGAAGAAGAGGCAGAAACCCAGTTCCTCCGTCCCTCTAAAAAACAACCACCACTCAGATGGTAGGGGAGAGAGTCAGGGATGGAGAGAGAGTGAGAGATAGAGAGAGAGTGTGAGAGAGAGAGAGAGTGAGAGATAGAGAGAGAGAGAAATAACAAGACAATAAAAAAATACAAATAAGACAATAAACAAGACAAATGTGGCTCTTAGAAGTGCATAATGTAATGAGGTGCTGTTTTTTTAAAGGACAGGGATTAAGGAATCTGCAAAAAAAGAGAAGAACAAATAAAAAAAATCCGCTAGATGGATAAGCCAGGTTCGTCAAAATCCAAAGATGAGGGATTTGCATTCAAATATCGGACGACCCTCCTCTACGTTGTCAAGTGACGGATAGGGGGTACCCTCAACGTTGCTTATGGACGTGAGGGGGAAATGACCAAACGGCAGTATGTGACGAATAGGGGTGAGACTGTGTTGGGTTATCATAGCTGCTAAAGCCTTGTCTGATTATTTGTCTCGTCTTGTCCAGATCCTAGAAGTCCCCGCCAGTCCTGTCTTGTCCCCAGACCCTGTCCCCAGAAATCCCGGATGTCCAGCCGTTGTCCCCCCGTGTCCTGTTATCCCCCCGTGTCCTGTTATCCCCCCGTGTCCAGTAGATGTTGTCTCCCCGTGTCCAGTAGATGTTGTCTCCCCGTGCCCAGTAGATGTTGTCTCCCCGTGCCCAGTAGATGTTGTCTCCCCGTGCCCAGTAGATGTTGTCTCCCCGTGCCCAGTGGATGTCGTCTCCCCGTGTCCAGCTGTTGTCGTCTACCCGAGTCCAGTAGATGTTGTCTCCCCGCGTCCAGCTGTTGTCCCCCCGCGTCCAGCTGTTGTCTCCCCGCGTCCCGTAAGTGTTGCCCCGCGTCACGTAAGTGTTGCCCCGCGTCCTGTGTCTGCTCCTGTCATGTCCTCTGTCAGTTGTCCCGAGACCCCTCCCCACCCCTCACCACCCAGACCTGCCCGGACCCCTCGTCGTCAGCCTTCGTTCCGTCCTCCTAAGACTCCTGCCCCACCCACCCACCCTGGTCTGTCTCCCATGAACTTTGTGGTCCCGCCTCCTCCCCTTTCCTGTTTGTTTTTTTGATTTGTCACCCTAACCCTGCCATTGTGTATTCATGTTTGCCGTTGTTACTATTTGTCATGTCTTGTTGGTTTGTGTCTGTGTCCCAGTCTGTCATGTCAGTCATGTCCCGTGTTTGATGTTCCCTTGAGGGAGGGGGATCTTAGGGAGGAGGGAGGGGGACCTTAAGGGAGGGGTTCTGTCATGATTCTGCCCTCGTGTCCTTGATTTTTCCCTAGTCTTGAGGCAGGATCATGACAGACCCGCGTTTTCTGTACAAGCACATGGCCTTGTCTTTGGGCCATGTGCTTGTGTTGTCTCGTTCCCTTGCCCCGCCCCCTTGTTATCCTAGTCTTGTCGTGATTGTCCTATCTGTATCACCTGTCGTGTCTTAATTAGTTCCCCTATTTAGATCTCCTAGTGTGCTCTGTCTTGCGTCGGTTCATTGTACCTCAAATGTGATTGTTGCACTGAGATTGTTCCACATTTGTGAGTGTTTACCAGATCGTGAGTGTCTCTAGATGTTTCTGTACCTTTGAAGTCTTTGTATACCATGAGTGTTTATTTGTAGTTAGTGTTTAAGAGTTTGTTTATCGTGTCAATCCCGCCCTGTTAAGTTGTTTAGTTTCTGGCCTAGCCGTTGTTTTCCCGCTCGTGGGTTTTGTTTTCCCCTTTTGTATTTAATAAACCCTGTGTGTTGTGATCCCTGTCTGCACTTGAGTTCCTCCCTTGCCAACCCTGACAGGGAAGTGGGAACCGGCGGACAATCAAACATAGCTTTAATAATAAAATAAAGACAAAACATCGTGCCAGCCCCTTGCAGACGACTGTCGCGCACAAACACAAAATAAAGCCCAGGCCTGGTCCTCTCTCGTCCGTCACTGTCATCGCTCTTCTTTTGTATCCTTCAATCTCCTCCGTGGGATGCGAGACCGGTGAGTGGAGCAGGTATCCCTCATTTGTAGGGTTGGGTATCATTTGAATTTTATCGATTTCGATTCCGATTCTGCTTATTGATTCCGATTCTTATCGATGCCTAGTTTAGATTCCAATAAGATAAAAAATTCAATATTAAAAAAATAAAAAATAAAGTCAAACATTTAAATGTCAAACATGTATTCTATTTTTTACAAAGCATTCTGTTGCAGCTGAATAACATGAGAAAAAATCAGCAGCCTACAAAAAACTGCAAGAGGAATTTTGCCTGTGCGTTAAAAAAAATACCATAGCAAAAACAACTAGATTATTATACATTTAAAATATTAAAGTGTTAAAGACAAGTAAACAGTCAGTAATAAGATAGGAACAAACAAATCAATAAGCAACATCAAAATTTCAGGTATAGAAACTGTAATTAAAAGTTTAAAAACACCTCATTGTTTTCTTTTTATAAATAAAATAAAGATTAATCAATTAAAGTTATTAAATATATTCAGTCAAGATCAGTGAATGGTTTTCTTTCTCATCTGTTTACGTTCACGTAAGACGAAAACGGCTGTGTTTATGATGATATACTGATGTAGTTTTCTGTTTATTGCTTGACAAATATGAAAGAAGTCAGTTTAGACTCTGAACAACCTTTTCTACAGTGGAAATACACGGAACAGTCCAAGAACGGACACAAACCAAGAACCCACAGCGCGACTGCTGCTCTCTGTGCACGAGCTTGCGCTTCATGCACGCTGCACACAAACAGGACGCTAATTCTTTCCATTCCTGCACTTAATCGTTTTTAATCAAATTGGAATTTGAAAGCTAGAATCGTTAAGCAGAATCGAAAATGCACACGTCTTATCGAATAAATACATAGGAATACAAGCAGAAAATGTAGGAGCACACCTTAAATCACCCTGAAAACTTACCTTTTAGGGCAATGATTACAATATAAGGATTATTTAGCAGCTTTGCATGTTCATCTATAGTTTCCATCATCTGAAACCTATGTGAGGTCTGGCATCTTCTGAAGTCTCCACACGCGAGGCTGGAGAAACAGGAAAACAAAAGGAGAAAGATTAGCATAGCTGTTCATATTTCAAACTAAATATTTATTTCATCACATTTAACAGAAGTGAAACATGAGATGTTTTCTTGTGAATACATGTTAAAATGTAATTTAACATTCACAGTGAGCTTGATTGACAGGTGATCTGACCTATCATAACGCCAATACTGCCATCTTGCCTGACAAACAAATTACTATATTTTCCGCACTATAAGGCGCATCTAAGAGCCTTTCATTTTCTCAAAAATAGGGTGTGCACCTGATAATCCAGTGTGCTTTATGTGTACACTGAGTTCCAAAATCTGTAAAAATGTTGGTGTGCGACTTTGGTAAGCGCTCCGTTTACCTGACTGTCGCACCATTTCCCGCTGACACAGGGACGTAATACGTACACTACGTACACTGGCAGCGATCAACCATGATGAGAGGGAACCCGGCATGTTTGATGAAGAAAGCTGTTCAAAAGCTGTTGCCCAGCTGTTCAATTCAGACACAGAAGATGAGGACTTTGAGGGATCTGTGGGAGAAGACTGATTAAAAAATAATGTGAGTGTCTTGTTAAATAGTAGAATAAAGTTCAACTAAACTCACAGTTTGAGACTGTGCCTTATAATCCAGTGCACCTTATGATGCAGAAAATATGGTAGACAGGAAAGTAGATTAACTTCGGTGGACTTAAACTTGAAAAATGTTGTATAAAGACGTGTGACATCTTTTATTTTGTGCTTCAATTAAATATGAATCAATCGGTTCATGTGTGCTGCTTGAACTGAGACACTACAGTGATCTGTAACACATTAAAACAGCACAAAACACTATAGTTTGAATTTCTTAAAAAAAAAAAAAAATCCAAATTTAAAAGCTGAAAACTTGTTTCATACCAGAAGTGACCTTCTCTGTCTTCTTCTGTCAGTGTGTTGTCAGTTTCCTCTTTGGTCCAGGATGTATTTTTCGCTGTGTGAGAACAAGGTGTGTACTCTGAGAGCAGCATGGCGTGTCAGACATAGCTACAGTTTTTAAGGAGGGACGGTTGTTTTGCGAAGGGTCAGTTGATTGCTATGATCAAAGCTGATTTTTCAGCATCATTACATCAGTCTTTAGCGTCATATGAACCTCCATAAATCATTATAATATTCTGCTCTTTGCCAAAGAAACACTTCTGATAAATATGAATGTTAGACTAATGTAGACTACATTTTTAAAAATAAATTCATATTTTTATTCAGCAAGGACACATTAAATTAATCAAAAGTTAGTGTCAAGAAGAATTTTCTATTTATCAAAGAATTCTCTCTCTCTCTCTCTCTCTCTCAATATATATATATATACACACACATTCATATATTGAGCAGCAAAACTGTTTTCAACATTGTTAATAATCAGAAATGTTTCTTAAGCAGTAAATCATCATATTAGAATGATTTCTGAAGCTCATGTGTCACTGAAGACTGGAGTAATGATGCTGAAAATACAGCTGCACATCACAGAAATAAATTACATTTCACCAAAAACTGCTATTTTAAATTGTAATATTATTTCAGAAATTGGTAAGGATAGCATTAGTGTATGTTTGGGGTAAACCTGATAGTCATATGGATCAGTGTGCCTTGGAGATGTTGTTGGACAGGAGGTTTGCTCATCATGGGATGCAGAAGATCATCAAGCACTAGAAGAATCTAGAAATATAACAAGCAATCTGTCACAGAGCCAACAATATTCAGTATACAATTACCGTTTTATCACAAGAAACCAAGCTGCTAGACATGTAGAAAAGAGAAAGAATATGTATTTAATAAATATCCTGAACAGTTTTTATAAATATTTGTTAATCATTAAACGAGATCAAAATGCGTTTGAACTGTGACGCTGATGTAATGACGTCACTGAATAACTGTAACGTTAGTGTATATTTAGGTTAAATAAAAAATCCTATTTTCAATCATCCATTGAAAAACGACAAGCAAATAGTTTACAGAACTGTCAATGCCTCTCATCTACACATAAATGTGTTATTAAAATCCCAATCTCTTTATAAAAGCTCAGTCTATGGAGTTAGCATACTTTACCTCCTCTGATAACGGTTAAAATGCTCACGGACTTGTTCAAAAAAAAAAAAACCATTTCTATGAAGTAAATTCAACAGATGCGAGTCAAATACAAGCAAGAGAGATGTCAGGAACAGTGACATATGATATTTGTGCAATTTTAATTTACTAAACTTACCGAAATCAGTGAAAACAGCAGCGAGAAACAGAGCTGCAGCTTGCCAGTCTTGTCGATCGCCCGTTTCCATGCCAACTCCCTCCGCTCCAGTGTTAGAATCTGAATGAACGCTACTCCAATCTTCAGCGCGCTAATTAAAACACGCAGAATTTACAGAAACACTCCCCGATGAGCTCATTAAACTAGAAAAAAATATGAACAGGTCCTCCATCCATGACACTGACTCACTGCTGAGCTGCCAGTTTTAATCTGAACAGCTCTTAAAGCTGAGTGGATGGTTAAATGCATGATGAGCTAGTATTAAATGAATCATCTTGTTGCAGTTATAAATTTGACTGCTAAATGAATGATAAAGAACTATATTAAAACTTGTTTTGTAAAATTTCTTCGTCATTTGAATATTGATTTAAAAATCAGTTTAAATCATAAATCTTTTTTTTTTTCTAAAAAAAGAAAAAAAAAACTGGGATTTTTTTAGGCCATATGATATTACCCTACTTTAAAAGCAAGTAAAGAAGGTTCCCTTTAAAATTACTTTAGTTATCAATTACTAAAGCTTTTTTTTTTTTTACATCATGTGAATGTTGTTGATTATAATGAGAGAACTTGCGTTTAATTGTGAGGACATTTTATTAATTCTTTAGAGTTTCAAAGATTTAATCGTGCCGGTTTAATTTTATTCGTTTCTTGTTTTAGGCAAATTAGGCCTAAATAATGGGAACGAAATTATACACTGCTTCACATTTAAACATGCAACAATTTCTTAATCAGTTTCCAGACAAATGTCTTTTTCCCAATATGTTATGTCAAAATAAAGGGCAGGTAACGAATAACAAAAATGCATGTTGTTTTATTAAAGGAAAAAATATATTTATATATAAAATATAAATTAAAATATAGGCATAATATATTAAAATATTGACATTTTGCATATTAATCCATGTAGCCTACCCCCCTAAAATAGGCTACCACTTTTAATGCTCGGATGCAAAGTAAACCACAATTTATTTAAAATAATATAACGCATAATTAATATAATATAAATAATACTTCACACCTTTTAAATGTGTCCAATCTAAAATATGGTTTAATACCATGTAGCTTAGAAAATATAAGCACAGACTCTTTCTCTTTCTCGTTCTAAGAAATGCATATAACTTCATAAATACCAAACTTTCTTCTTTGAGTATTAAATATTAAATATATTAAATATTTAAACTATAGTGTTTTTCTTTCATTTTCCGTGACTGAAGCATTCAAATGTAACACATCAGCGAGGCAAAACTGACGTCTATTTGCGAAAATGTGCTTTGATGCGCTTGTTTGATAACTTGTGGTTAAAGCGCCACGCAGCGGTCAAAGGCTGCAAATGCACTTTACACCGCCACTGCGGCGGTAGGAGTGGCGGTAAAAGCGGTGTTTTGGATGTCTAGTTAGTGTTTAGACCCGATATAGTCCAGCTATGTGTAACCCACTTTTAGCCCAAATAACATTTAATCTGGATAAATGTATTTTTTTTGCAAAATAACTTGTGAGATGTATGATATTCCATCATGTACGCAGAGTCTACCGTGATTACAAGTTGTTTGGTTTACTTTATTTTACATGTTATATGTGTAGGCTGTGCGTAGCAACGATTTAGCTCGTATTCAGACCCGGCTATTGTAGCCCACTTTTAGTCAAAACTGATTAATTTAATTTTTTTGCCAGGCAGTGCATGAAATGGTTAATATTCAATCATGTTCGCATTGGTATGATATCAAGGTTCAATATGTCATTTCACGACATGGTCGATCTGTAGTCACAATTTAGCTCCGAATTGGATGGGCTATATGCGGTCTGCTTTAGCCCACCTGGCGAAATCAAGGCAATCTGGTCTACGTACGGCTTGGCTATAACCCAGATTCAGACCAGCGACCTAGTAGGGGTGTCAACAATAATCGATTCGGCAATGCATTGCGATGTGGGGCATGAACAATTCAGCATCGATGCGGCAAAGTGCCATAATCGATTATGTCACTGTTTATTTTCTGGCGGACAATAAAGTTGTGAAGTTTAAATACTTCCGGTTCCGGGAGAATAACAACAACAACAAGCAAGATGGCTGAGGCGGAGGGAGATGACCATCATAGACGGACTATTACAACAACAACAACAAAAAGTCGACACATCCCAGCCAAGAATTGACGAGTCACTAGTGTCAACATTGCCACACAACTCCGAGAGAGCAAAGAGGATCACACGATCGGTGGCATGTTTTATAGCGAAACACTACTGAGACATGTCTACTGGGACTACTGCCATTGCGCGACTAGATCACTTTAGCCAAATTTCGCGATATACATTTCCGCCATTTTATTTTACACGAGGCAGCTGTCGGAGAGCAACGGGTGAGCAACAGTCTGAGTGAAAACCTTCACATTTCTACTTCGATCTTGTAAGTATGCGTGTTATTTTTGATATGTTCATTGTTTAAATTAGTTAGCTGTTATAATGTGTAGAAACCGTGACATTTTAACATTAACATTGCAGAGTACTACTTTTCTCCAAAAAGTTAACGTTACCTGCACGTGTTATTGCAAATGTATCTAAATTCAACGAATGTGGTAAGCATGAAACTATGAAACTTATCATTACTATTTTTTATTATTATAAAGATACCAGTATATTTTTGTTTTTAAATTAGAGTTGATTTAAAGCAAATTTTGTAAGTACTCTACATAAAATTTAACAGCAGCATAGTGCAACATGAAAAAAAAAAAAATCCCTCTCCATTTAATAAAAGGTAGTGGCAAACATAAAGTCTTTAAACTTGTTTGTAAATAATTAAAATATGCAGCATACATTCAGTTTTCAGTGAATTTGTTCCAGATATAAATCTGAATGCTGCTTCTCCATGTTTTGTTTTGACTTTGGAGATATAAAAGTAGCTGGGTACTGTCCCAGATGTCCTGAGAGGTCTGCTCTGGATGGTTCATAGTGCATCAGAAGATTAGAAATTTACTTTGGCCTTAAAATGTTAATTTAATAACCAACTGTAGTTTTTGGATATGAATTTTTTGACAGACAGATAGCCAGTGTAAAAACCTCAGAACTGGAGTGATGTAATCCACTTTATTTGATTTAAAGACACTGTTTATTGCAAATTATCCTGCAATCAGTCAACAAAGTACAGCAATTGAATATACAGAACACTTGTCAATGACTACCATTAAATGTCTTGTTACCAACATTCATCAAAATATATTTTTTAGTGTGTGTTCAACAGAAGAAAGCCATACAGGTTTGGAACCAAGTGAAAGTGAGTAAATGATTACGTTTTTATTTTTTTTTACGATTTTTATTTATATCGTTTTACCTCTTATAACACAGCCACGTCGAAGTGATCTGAGGGTGCGCGTGCTTCAGTGTGTGCGCATTCTGGGCTGGCTTAGTCTAAGTGCGGCGCTTGCGCAAATTAAGACAGAACGCGGATGCATCACACACCTGGAAGCACGCGAGCCCTCATATCACTTGGACGTGGCTGTGTACAAGAGGTAAAAACGATATAAATACTGTTCATTTTCTCACACAGACTGCTCCTTTCGTGTCTTAGGCCATCAATGTGTACTTACGATGGGGAATTGTTTAATTTGGACTTCTCTGTGCATGGCCTTTTTAGGTGGTGACCATAGACCTGCATTATATGACTGACAGACAAGAATAGTTTGACCTAAAAAAATCAAAGTTGAAACTACTGCGGAAACAAAGACACCTACATCTTGGACGTCGCTGCATCAAGTAGCAGCTTGGATGAATATCTAGATTTGGATGTACAAGGAGATGTGTCTGTGGAGGGTACATCAGTGCTAGGAGATGTGTCTGGGCAGGGTCCATCCACACAAGGACATTTGTTTGAGAGGGGGTCCTTCTTTGATTGTAGATGCTGAAGAGGATCCATCAAATTTTGATTATGGATACAAGGAAACTGCTGATTCTAGTGACTATAGTACAGAGTTTGATTATTCTGATTGCGATGACACACCATCATTACACAATGATTTGGCTGAATGGGCAACAACAACAAGTCAGACACATGCTGCGTTAAATAAGCTGCTAGGAATTTTGAGAACACATGGACATACACTTCCAAAAGATAGCAGAACACTGGATTTGAAATTAAAAACATATGTGGTGGCCAGTACACATAGCATGGCTTAGAGCCAGGTATTCTCCAGTTCCTTTCACAAAACACATGGTTTACAGGTCCTGTAGACCTTACTATCAATATAGATGGTCTGCCAATATTCAAGTCCAGTAAAACTCATTTTTTGGCCTATTCTAGCTAAATTTGCTACTTTTGATCCATTTCTGGTTGCTCTTTATTATGGCAACAGCAAGCCTGACCCTGTTCATGACTATCTTCGTGATTTAATAGCAGAATTGCAGGTGCTTATGGAAAATGGTGTCCCTCACAAAACCACAGTGCACAAAGTAACTCTGCGAGCATTCATATGTGATGCTCCAGCAAGAGCATTTCTGAAGTGCATCAAAGGGCATAATGCATTGCATGGATTTGAGCGTTGTTTGTCAGTTGAGGGAAGGGTTGTCCACTTGAATAAAGTGTCTTGTGAGAAACTCACTGATGATAAATTCAGGCAGTTGCAGTATCCAAACCATCAGAAGGAACCTACACCTCTAGCCCAACTTGGAATTAAATGTGTCTCACAATTTCCTCTAGACCACATGCACCAAATTTTTCTAGGATCTGTGAAAAGATTACTTACCTTTTTGTTGCGCGGCCCAGTTATTTGCAGGTTGAAAAAAGAACAGAGTGAAAAAATCAACAATCAGTTGGTACAACTGAAAGGTGCAATGCCGGCAGAGTTTGCCAGGCAGCCAAGATCTCTGACCGAACTAGATCGCTGGAAAGCAACTGAACTACGGCAATTTCTGCTGTACACAGGACCACTTGTTTTGCAGGATGTTCTGTCTCAGGACCATTATCATCACTTCCTGTCATTAACAGTTGGTATGTCTATTCTCTTGGATGATGATGATGCCAGAAGAGAACACTACCTAGGATATGCCCAAAACCTGCTGGAACACTTTGTGGATACCTGTTCTGAACTATATGGGGAAACTTTCCCAACATACAACATACATTCCATCAAACACATTGCTAAGATGAACTGAAACTTGGTCCAGTCTCGTCAGTTAACTTTTATGGGTGAGAATATTGCCGACGTCAATTAAAATACTCACTCGTATGCCAGATGAATCTAAAAAAAAATCATGCCTCATCATTCTTGTATTTGATTACCATTATTGATAAGTCTTTAAATTTGTCCAATCCACAGGCCATTATGTCTCAAGGACTGAGGCGTGCACCAAAAAAGAAAAATTATGCAGACTACATCCAAGGTAAGTGCCATTTTCACCTTTCAGTTTCTTTTACAACTTTGTTGATGTAGGTCAAAATCGCAGAATAAATTTAATACCATGGCCATATTACAATTGTTTTTAGATATCAGCTCATCAGACTCCCTGATCCCATCACCACCACCACCACAGAACCACCGAGGTAGTTGTGCTGTTATTATTTTGTTTTTCTTTAAATACATTCATGCTGATTACATATTATGTAATATAACAAATCAGTATACATTTAAATTTGTAAATAGGCCATTTTAATCACCTTATTTGTTATATTAAAGATCATCAGGTGGCATGTGAATATTTCACGAACAATAACAGTCCTTGTTCTGTGCTGTCAGTCAGAATTCTGTGGCTGTTCCATTAAATTTTTTTGCATAATATATAATTGTTTTAAGAAATACTATATTTTAGATAAAAACATCAGTGTTTACATCTCATTTACATTATTTTAATATATTCCTTTCATGTTCTAGTTTGTACTTTCCCTGAGCCACCCAAAAAATATGATACGGCCTCCAAACCTAGCACTGCCTCAGGTATTATTTTGGCAACGTGCACAGAAATTTAATTCCAATTAACTTGTTTTGCTTTATATATATATATATATATATATATACACACATTATGTATGTATGTGTGTGTATATAAAAATTATAAATAAATAAAAAAATTCTTATTATTTTATTTTTTTATTAATTATTGATGCTTATACTATTCTTTTTAGTACCAAAAAATAAGAAGGGAAATAAGCCGAGGAAGAGGATCCATTCAAAAATGGGTAAGGTCATTAATCGTACTTGTAAAATAAGTGGTTATGGTATGGATATTGGCCATTTCATTCAAATGTGTTTGCCCTAAGAAATGCTCGTGGATCATTGCTGCTTCAATCACTTGCCTTATAATAGTAAATAGTGTATGTACTAGAGCAAAAAAAAAAAAGCTTAAATGCTCTTATTTTGAGTGGGTGAATTTTAGGCATTCTGTGTAAAGCATTTTACTATAAAAAAATTATAATATTATATTTCTTATTTATTTTGCTAGATCCAGCAGAAATCTTTTCTGAGGACCTTTTTTCAACTCCACCTACTACAAATCCTTGTAAGTAGACTTTTTGAAAATATAAATTAGTAATAATTTTAAGTTTAAACTTGCTTGCATAATATTCAAAGTGTAACCATAGTGTAGTATTGAGAACAATTATTTATTGAAATCTTTCACTAGGTGCTCTGAGTCCATTGGATGACCACGAAATGTCTACACAATCAAGTAGGATATATGTAGACAGACCTAACTGTAAATTCAGTTTATTATTTGATGTTATGCAATATTAACAGGGTGCAGTTAGCTTTATATGCTACACTCAGCTACCTTCTACTCATTTCTCAATTTATCAAATATGGAGTATAATTTAAATTTCAAAACAAGCATTGACCACTTACAAATGACTTCTGGCTGTGTTTCTTGCAATAAACTCAAGAAATACATGTACGGAAAATTATTAGCAATATTGTTTTTAAATTAATCGTGGATGGATATATTTAACACTCGATTGGAGGAATGGAGAAATAAATGAAAGGTGACAGAGCACTATATATAAAGTTAAATGTTCACTGTTAGGAGTTCAACAAAGCTCTCAGGCCATATAATTTTTTTTTTTTTTTTTTTTTTAGGTTGTCAACAAAATCCACAACGCATCTCTCCAATTATTGAACTAAGTAAAGACAAATATTCAAATTAAATAATGAGTAGCCCTAAGTAGCATACTGGTATTTCATCCATAGCTGTTTTAAAATAATACATTATGCTTTCTGTGACTATAAAGGCACTCCATACTCTATGGACTCAACTAGAATTGAAACGCCAAAAAGTAAGATGTGCTTTGATTATTGTTGTTTGTTGACTATAAAAATCCTGTCGAGATAAATTGCATTTGCAACCCATTATTTCAGAAAAATAGAGCTCTGTATTTCGAAATCAATGACTTCTCTTTAATTCACAAAAACAGAGCAGCTTTATTTTTTATTAGATGAATGCAATACAATCTTGATTTACTGTATCTCTAATTCCAATGTTTTTTTCAGGGACTAAGCAGGCATTCAGGGGTCGTTTTTTGGATTTACCAATATGCACCTCAACCCCAGGTTATTGGAAAAAACAAAACTAATAGGTGACAGGACAAAGCATAACATATTTTTTATTTATTTTTTTGGGTGGTGAAATAGTACACTAGCAAATTTTTTAAATGTCATTACTCATTACAGCTTTCAGGACAGAGCGCCAATCCGGAAGTCCTCAAGTCAGAAACCCACAAGGTTATGGACATGTTTTGCCAGAGTAGTCAGATTCTGATCTGAATAGTCCACTAATAGTATATTTGGTACTTAATTGCAGCTTCCAGAACTGAGCGCCAATCCAGAAGTCCTCAAGTCAGAAACCCACAAGGTTAGTATGGACATGTTTTGCCAGAGTAGTCAGATTCTGATCTGAATAGTCCAAATAATAGTATATTGGTACTTAATTGCAGCTTCCAGGACTGAGCGCCAATCCAGAAGTCCTCAAGTCAGAAACCCACAAGGTTATGGACATGTTTTGCCAGAGTAGTCAGATTCTGATCTGAATAGTCCACTAATAGTATATTTGGTACTTAATTGCAGTTTCCAGGACTGAGCGCCAATCCAGAAGTCCTCAAGTCAGAAACCCACAAGGTTAGTATGGACATGTTTTGCCAGAGTAGTCAGATTCTGATCTGAATAGTCCAAATAATAGTATATTGGTACTTAATTGCAGCTTCCAGGACTGAGCGCCAATCCAGAAGTCCTCAAGTCAGAAACCCACAAGGTTAGTATGGACATGTTTTGCCAGAGTAGTCAGATTCTGATCTGAATAGTCCAAATAATAGTATATTGGTACTTAATTGCAGTTTCCAGGACTGAGCGCCAATCCAGAAGTCCTCAAGTCAGAAACCCACAAGGTTAGTATGGACATGTTTTGCCAGAGTAGTCAGATTCTGATCTGAATAGTCCAAATAATAGTATATTGGTACTTAATTGCAGCTTCCAGGACTGAGCGCCAATCCAGAAGTCCTCAAGTCAGAAACCCACAAGGTTAGTATGGACATGTTTTGCAAGAGTAGTCAGATTCTGATCTGAATAGTCCAAATAATAGTATATTGGTACTTAATTGCAGCTTCCAGGACTGAGCGCCAATCCAGAAGTCCTCAAGTCAGAAACGCCCAAGGTTAGTATGGACATACTTATGAGATTAGCTTTTTGCCATGTCGGTTACATGTTTTTGCTTCCTTTTTCTTTCCTTTTTTTTACAGAAAAGAAAGACAGGTTTCCAATGACAGACAAAAGTAAGTATCAATACATTTTTACTATAATATTTTTTGCAATTTTCCTGAATCATGACCGTGGGAGTAATTAAAGATTATTCACTTTATCTTTTATCTTCTGGTTGATAGCTGGCCACAGTTCTTTTCCTTGATGTCCAATATAGATGAGAAGGCAGTGATTTGTTAAAACTCTCATTCAAAATTTTTGTTATTGATGTTTAGGAGTTGTCATACCTCAGTATTGTGATGCAATTTTTTATTGTCCTTTAAATTAGCACAATGCCTTTGTTGCATTTAGGATCTCAAAAAAAGGTTTTGACACAACTTTTAGAAATAAAAGATGAACTGCCAAGAATAGGGAAAATTGTGGAACCAGAAACTGGGTTCCACATGTCAACCTTGGGCACTGAAGATGAGTTTGAGAACTTAGAGAGGCAGCTTGAAAGTGGGAATACATGGGCAGCAATGGTAAAAAACTAACAAACCAAAAAACACTCCAAAGCAACTTTTCCACACTAAAATGCTCATCTTTGACAGTCTAAAATTAATTTGAAATATAATATGCAATTTATGACTGCTACAACAAAAGAAGTCCTTTCAATCAACTGCCTTATTCTCAGTCATCAGAGGTATGCGTGTCTGTTTAGGCTAATTAACAGTGATTTTCTCTCTCTCTCTCTCTCTCTCTCTCTCTCTCTCTGTGTGTGTGTGTGTGTGTGTGTGTGTGTGTGTGTGTGTGTGTATATATATGTATATACAGTGTTGGTCAAGTTACTTAAAAAAAAGTAATTAGTTATAGTTACTAGTTACTTCTCACAAAAAGTAACTGCGTTAGTAACTGAATTACATCATTACAAAAGTAACTAATTACCAGGGAAAGTAATTTTAGCATTACTAAAAAAAAAAAGTTTAAATATAAGAAATTTCTCGGATACCCACAATATGAAATGTTAAAATGAATGAATGAAGTCACACACCTTTACAACTGGTAGTCATTCTGTAATAGCCTATTGGCCTACATGAAGTATTTTCTTCCTCAGATTAAGTTTAACAAAAAATGCTCTCAATATAATACTGAACAATGTATCAACATAAATAATAATAATAATACAATATAATCTTTTGGGGGTTTATTTTTATAACCTACAGAGAACCCTCATCATCAGAGGTTATTAATTTTAGCCAAATTCTAGTAATGTTTGCCGCACGTGTTCACAACCGTCAAACAAATATGTTTGAACGTTCCCTGCAGGTTATTTTGGAGTTTAGGTTATATGCTACAGAGAGTATTCTAATACTCTAAATAAAGTATTTATTCTCTGACAAACTCGTTCTCTCTCGCGCACTGTTGAGCGCGTTCTCTGACACACAGCCGGTTTCTTTCACGCACTGTCGAGCGCGCTCGCGGCATTCGCCTCACTTTTGGCCAGTCCGTCGATTCATAAACACTCACACACCACAGAAAAAAATTTGCAGCTCCTATGGTTGAGAGAAAGCCTACTCGTATGATAAACGCTTCAGTGAGCTCAATTACAGTAACGCCGCATTTTTATTGACAGTAACGGGAACGGCATTTGTAATGTAATGTTTATTTATAACGCCGTTATTCCCTTATATTATATATATAAAGAGTTCAGATGCAAAAGCCTCTAAGTGCCATCTGAAATTTTCTTCTCAAATGTTCATTTGTATCAAGCTCATATATGTAATTTCACTTAAATGAAATAAAATTAATTAATTTTCATTGCTATTTAAGTGAAATTACTGAACTTGCATATATGAGCTTGATAAAAATGAACATTCGAGAAGAAAATTTCAGATATATATGTATATGTATGTATGTGTGTGCGTGTGTATATAGCCTATATATGTATATATATATATATATATATATATATATATATATATATATGTGCCTTGTACAGAATTGTTCAATACGCGTATCGTTACATGCCGTATTGCATCACCATTTCGCGAGCAAAAATGTTCAATTATTGATCTTAATTATAATATTGATATCAATTATTGTCTATATTGATATAAATTATATAGTCTCAATCTATATTCTGTTACTTCTATTTATTAAATCATCCTAGCAAAAGTGATTGACTAATTAGTTAAAAAGGATTGTCAACAATGTTTTTCTTGAGCAATAATTCTTTCCTTTTTCTCATTTGGCAGACGCAGTGATGACCAGCTTTCCATCAGTTATGGAATGTGAAATAAAAAATGCTATTTCTAATCATTTCAAACAAGCACCAGGGAGGGCAGGGGGTGGGGGTTATGGATCTTAAGTAAACAGTTAATTCTTAAAAATTAATTGTTTTACATATTTTTCCAATGTTTTATTTGTTAATTTTTATGTTTGAATGTTGTCCAAGTTGTTGTTGTCTATATAATTGTTCAAAATAAATCCCTTTATATTCAATTAGTTTGGATGGATTTTCATTTATGAGAACCTGTTATATTTGAGTGAAAAAAATCCTTATGCCTCATTTTGTTGTCTATTACATGTATATGTAGTGTAATTGATGACTAGTCTATTCTTGGGCTATGGTTAGACGTCTATTAGATTTTCACTGACAGCCCAAAATCAGCCTTGTTTTAGCCTAGACCCATATTGCCTGTCTATTAGACGTATGTTGTTTAGCAGTCTAATTGATGATTAGTCTATTCTTGGGCTATGGTTAGATGTCTATTGGACGTATAAATATAGTCGTTCAATAGCTGTCTGATTGTCTATTCTTGGGCTATGGTTAGACGTCTATTAGATGTATATATGTAGTCATTCAATAGCTGTCTATACTTGGGGTATGTTTAGACGTCTATTCGATTTTCACTGACAGACCAAAATTAGCCTCGATTTATCCTAGACGTCTGGGCTGTGTTTAGATGGCTATTAGACGTCTATTAGACGCAAAATTGCTTGCTGGGATGTTACCATGCTGTCTGGGTTATGCAGTTTCAAAAGTCTTTGACATGCTTCAACTGGCTCTGCAGGATACCAGCTGGGGACGAGGGGGTTTTCTAGCGAAACGATCAGTTATTTTATATGAAATAACTGATTGTTTCACTAGAAAACCCCCTACTATAAAATAACTGATAGTTTCGCTAGAAAAAACCCTCGTCCTCAGCTGGTATCCTGCAGAGATAAATCCAGAAATGTTTTCCTCAAAAAACTTCATTTCTTTTACACTGAAGAAAGACATGGATATCTTGGATGGCATTGGGTGAGTAAATTAAGAAATTTCCATTTTGAGGTGAACTAATCCTTTAAGGCTAAATTTATAATTCCATTCACCATTTCTGGCCAATTTAACTAATAATATTTTAAATTATTCAAACATGGCCAAGATCACTATGACAAAACGCTGTGTTTCAGTGGAATGACTGTGTGTTCATCAATGATGTATGATGTCAATGGATAAAAATCTACCAAGTCATTAATGTTAACACACTGCATTCCTGTACTTTGTTGTGTCACAGAGTACAGGTGGTATTTGGGAAGATGGTCAGGTTTGTGTTTGTCCATAAGAAAATACACAGTGGCATTATCCTTAACTAAAATGATGACAAGCTCCCCAAATTCCATAGACTCATCATTATTCAAGACTAGGAAATTGCCCTTCTTGTATGATGTACTTTTGTACTGAATTTCTGTGGAGACGATGGTATCATTTTCTGAAAATCCAAATTTACTAACAGCATGATTGAGTGTGTCACTGTAAAGGTTGGGAATAAAAGCACAACCATTTTTAATTTGCAGAAGCACACTGCATCCTGGTCCTGCCGAGACATATGCCTGAAACATCTGATGCCTTTCAGAAAAAGTTAGGCAAATGTTCTTGAAGTTTTTCAAATGCCTGGCACATCTCTTGAAATAGCTTTTTTTATTTTCAAAACGCATCGTCCATAATCTGATAAGGGGGCCAAATTTCAGAATTAGCGAGGGATAATGCCTTAAGTAATGGTGTTTTGGTTTTAGAGTACTCTGAGGAAACAAACATTTTCTTGAATCCAGGGGCCCGTTCTTCGTACGTCGCTAACTCAGTTAGCTGGATTTGATTGTTGACGATTTGGCGTGATCTTGGATTGTTTCGTTCTTCGAAGCTCATCCCGGAGCTGCTGTCATAGCAACAGGTCCGTAAACTTAAACCTGCTCGGGAGCAGCTTATTTCATGTAAACAGGATTAGATAGCTTCTTTTCAAACAGAACTGATACTCAAAATATATCTGCTACCACCGCTACTTTATTACAAGAGTATCGTACTGATCCAGGGACAATAAAAATAATCATTAAAAAAATAATTTAAAAATAATTTAAAAATGTTGTGTAGTCCATAACAGCCTACTATAGACACAGCCAGTTTTACTCACTGAAATATTTATTTGTCATAAAAGTATTACTTCATAATTGTATTAGAGTCTTACACACATGCTATACAGATAATAGAGTCGTGCATTATTTTGAGTGATGACTGCTATTATAAGAGTGGCTTGATGCAGATGACATGATATTGACCCTTAAGAAACTTTCATTAATGCTGTCACGTAACAAATCTTTCCAAATATAAAATGAAATGAATATATAATTTCTACATTGAAATAAAAATGTAAAGACCGCAAACTATTATAAATTGCGAATCTAAATAATTGGGGATCATGAAAAAAATAAAAACATGTATCTATTATCTGTTTCATGTATCTATTATAACATTTATGTAGTTTTGTTTGCTTGGCTGTTTCCTTATAAAAGTCCAGAAATGTGTCAAGCTTTTCGTCAGGTGTTGTTTTAAATTATATGACGTCATTACATTGCCGTCTTGCCACCAGCCAATCGCTGCACTGCTGATCATGGTTTCGTTTATCGATACATATCCCCTTTTAAGCCAACACATGAACGCGCAATTATCTCAGATAACTCAATCCAGCGATACTAATCATACACAACAGGTGTGTTCGAAGAACCCAATTAGCCGGATCAGGATTTAGCACGATGATATCATCTTGGATGTGTCATTTGATCTCGGATGTAATAAGCGACTCTGATACTCTTTGATTATGATGTCAAGATAAGCTACCTGTGATAATGAAATCTTTTGCGCACAAACCATATTGACAATATCTTTGAGCAGGAGAGTCAACTGCCACACGTCATCATCTGCATTTTGCACCTTGTTGCCAATTAGAACAGAAAGCAACCTCAAAAAATTCCAGTTCTGGACAGCTTGACCAGAGAGTTTGAGTGCACCAGATTTGACAGAGCATGGCTTTGTGAAAGCATCAGAACCTTTGTACTTGAATTGTTTGATTCGTCTGTTCAATTGGGTATACGTGAACCATTTTCTTTCATTAATGAAATACTTCAAGTACAGAGCAAGATCATAGGACAAAACACCCACAAAAATGTCATGGTATAAACAAGGTGGGAGACCAGGTTGGCATACATGAAAGTTTGGCAAATCATTGAAAACTGACCTCTGTTTTATTCCTTTGACTTCTCTGCTCTCCTCAGAGAGGCGACAGCAGCGTTGTAGGTATCAGCGGTTCCTTGCTGTCCGCAAAGATTGGGTTCTTTCTGAAATTCGTCTCTGGTGACATCACAGTACCTGCAAAAATAACAGGAATGACTAAAGTTTTCAGTAAACCCACCAATGCTGTGTGACCCTAAATTATCCCCTGCAATACAGTACAAAGCCCCTCTGACTGTTTCCCCTCCTGCAGTGACTCCATTTTCTTCAAAATCTTTCAGATCCAATAACATGTCAGCAAAAACTTTAGCACATCCAAATTGTTTTAGGTCATTCTCGCCACACAGCAAGACTAGGGGCATATGATCCGTGTTGGACCGCACATTAACAGGCAAATTTGCCACAGAGAGATAAACAGCGAGAACTTTGTGTGTCTTTTTTGCTGAGCCTAGAGGATTGACTACTTCAAATGCATCTTGGTATAAAATAAGTTTCAGGCCTCCTGGGTTTGCAATGCAGAACTGGTTGGACTTGAAGGCTTTTCCATCACAAATGTCACTAAGAATGCATGCATCCGTTTCATTTGAATGTTGCAGAACTGAATTCTTCCAAAATTCAGATTCTAGTAAGCTAATCAATGTTTGCTTACCAGGTATGTAATAAGCATTCCTTTGTCTCATATTTTCCTCATATCATAATCTAACTACTTTGGGCTCTACATATTTAAACATGCGTTTGAATGTCTGAGCTCTTGCATGGGTTGTTCTCAGTGGGCCTTTGTGAGATGAAGAGAACAGATCAGAATCCTTAATACAATCACATACTTTTCCCATGACATCATCAGTTAGATTAAACTCATCTTTCAAGAGTGAGTGTAATTTGCTCAAAGTGTAATCAAGGCATAATTCATGTACATTTTGCATTTCTTCAACAATTATTTGTATTGTTGAAGCTGGAAGTAGGAGCTGCCCTTGCAGTTTAAGATAGAACAAGCAAACATTCCTAAGAAATGTTTCATTGAAATTCGGTAGCAATTCAGTACCTTCTTCTGTTGCACCATCTAAAGTCTGGGAAGCCTCATCACAAGCAGTGGCAGAGCACTGGGGTGTGATGTCTCTGTAAATAACATTTATGTTGTAAATGATGACTTCAAAGTAAATGTGCTTTGACAACCGGCCATTGGACATGTCACAGATCTTCCCTCCACTAAATGCCTTTTTAAAAAAGCAAAACTCTGATGTGAAAAATCTGTCAAATTATCGCCCAATCTCAAATCTATAATTTCTGTCTAAAATCTTGGAGGGTGTGGTTGCAGCTCAATTAAACAAACACTTAATTGAAAATAAACTATTTGAGCCACATCAATCAGGTTTTCGAAAATTACACAGCACTGAGACTGCGTTGGTGAAAGTCGCTAATGACTTACTAATTGCCTCCGACACGTCCATTCTCATTCTTTTGGATCTCAGTTCAGCCTTCAACACTATTGAACATGCCCTACTACTTAATCGCCTCGAATATGTATTTGGCTTGTCAGAGACAGTTCTTGACTGGTTCAAGTCCTATTTCACTGACCGTAGTCAATTTGTTTTCTATGGGTGGTTATAGGTCCGAGATTGGTTCTGTTCCTACGGATGTTCCACAAGGTTCAGTCTTGGATCCTCTACTCTTTAGTATTTACATCTTTCCACTTGGTCAATTACTACAATCTCTCAACCTTAACTATCACTTTTATGCTGATGATACACAGATTTATATCCATACTAGACCGGGTCAGCAAGTGAACGTTGGGCATCTTTCTAACTGTATTGCTGAGATAAAGATTTGGATGTCCAATAATTTTATGTCTCTAAACGGCTCTAAAACAGAAGTCATGCTCCTTGGATCTCCACATCAACTGCGAAAGGTTGGGTCTCCTACTCTGTCTGTTGATGGCGTTGCACTGGAGTTTAAGTCCAAATTAAAGAATTTGGGTGTCATATTTGATGCCACACTGTCATTTGAGCCTTTTGTCCAGAAAACAGTTAAGACATCGTTTTATCACATCAGAAATATAGCCCGGCTACGTCCTATGTTATCCTTTTCAGTAGCTGAGAAGTTGATTAACTCTTTTGTCTATTCGCGCATTGACTACTGCAATGGTCTTCTAGCTGGGGTATCTAAATCATCACTGGATAAATTGCAATATCTTCAAAATTCAGCTGCTAGAGTACTATCTGGGGTCAAGACCAGGGACCATATAACTCCAGTCTTGGAGTCCCTGCACTGGCTACCTGTTAGGTACCGTATTGATTTTAAAATCCTTATGTTGGCCTATAAATCTCTACACAATCTGGCACCTGAGTATTTGACTGACTTATTAATCCCCTACACACCACGTAGCAATCTGCGCTCCTCTCAGAGTGGTCTATTGGTTGTTCCCGAAGACACGGCTTCATACGTGGGGTGACCGAGCATTCTCTGTCTATGCTCCTAAGCTCTGGAATTCTCTCCCGGCCGACATCAGGGAAGCAAATTCATTAGTGACTTTTAAATCTCTTCTTAAAACATTTTATTTTAGGATTGCTTTTACATTAACTTGATTTTATGCGTTTATTTTCTTGTACTTACATTGTGTTTATTCATTTGCTGTTATGCTTGTATGTAAAGTGCTTTGAGAAAGCTACTTTTAAAGGCGCTATACAAAATAAATATATTATTATTATTATTATTATTATTATTTATAAGTGAACAAGAAGTTCCTGCATGGTCTGAAATCGTTCTGAACACAGCGACATGGCACAAATAAAATTTGATATAATGGCTGTGCCAGTGTTAGACGGTTCTGGCACAATGTGCTTTCGATAGAAGTGACCCTTAAATGCTGCATATGTGCAAAATGTCTGCCTGCAATCAGTGCTCTCACACTTAAAAACACAGCGTGGTTCGTTTCTATGAACCTTACAGTGCAACACATAACCCCTCAACGTTTGCAATGTTCTGCCGCAAAAACGACAATCAATCATGTTCAAAACTACCTTCTTATTATCTAAGACCACAATGTTTAAGTCCGCGTGGGGAGCTTAAAACAGAAGTAAGAAAAATAGCGATTAGCTAACAGCCAGCAGTAAATGCAGAAAAATTAATTGAACGGTTGCCCACCTATTTATTAAATTACGTTAGTGAAATAAGTAAAAACACATTGTTTCTTTTAACTAAAATGCATCTTTTCGACTTAACCTGACAGTTGAGTAAGCCTATAATGCTTCAGTGATATTAATTTAACGTTAGCTGCTAAAACTTTTTAACCTAAAATGGCGGGAGAGACAGATAATGAAAAAATCAACATGAAATGCAGAAATAGGATTTATAAACACTCTCTCTCTTCACTATACTATACTATAAACTATACATTTAACGTGAAATTACAAAAAGACACAACGTTTCTTTTGACTAAATACCCTTTTCTCTTTGACGACAGTGTTCATCAGCATCAGACAGAAACCGCGCTCGACACAGTGTGGGTGTTGATGATGAAGCCAAGCAAGCACATCTGCTCTGCACTGAACTAACAGAAGTTGAATGGGCGGAGCTGCGTTGAGAAGGTGACGTCATGCCGTATCATGGGTTTGCCGCCATATTTGCAGGATATACATATTTACGCCCTAAATAATACCGTTGTATTTGAATTTGTGTGATGGAGGCTGTGTTTGGATTTTCTGTCGAGATTTTAATAAACGTTGATATGGTTGGTCAGTGCTCCTCGATCTAACGTTAGAGAACTGTCACAGCAGGTCACACGATCGTATATGGAGGAAACTAAACAACGGAAAACGTGTTTTTTTTTTCAGCTTTAAAGTTAATGTTACTTCTTGGAAAAACAACAAGGGAAGCAGTTTCGAGGAACTGACGCCAGATCGCGTGGTTTTTACCGCAATCAGGACGAAAAACGTTACATTAACTTAGTATAACTTAGTTGATGAATGATGTTGAATTTGGTTCATGTTAGAGCAGATGATAAAGCTAGGCCGCATTGCATGATGAATCAAATTATAGTTTATTTTGTTTTCAATTAACAATTTGCGTTGATATTCTGTACATCTATTTATAATGTTTGTAAATCAAGTTTTTATATAACTGCTTAATAAATACATTAAGTGACTGCATATACATTTGTTTCTGTACCGATTGCATCAACAAAGACTCTTTAAGTACACATTGCTGGGATGGGCCAAGATGCATACAATTAATTTAAAAATAATGTAACGTTACCAAATACCCTCATTTTTACATGTGCCATTTTTTTTTCACAACCAATGAAAACTTAAAGGTATAGTTCACTTCAAAATAAAAAATTCTGTCATCATACTCACTCTCAAGTTGTTTCAAAGCTGTACGAATTTCTTCTGAACACAATGGAAGATATTTTAAAGAACGTCAGTAAATAAACAGTTAAATCGTCCCATTGACTTCCATTGAAAGAATAAAATTATATTATGGAAGTCAATGGGACCAGTTAACTATTTGGTTACCGACATTCTTCAAAATATCTTCCTGTGTGTTCAGCAGAAGAAATAAACCATACAGGTTTGAAACAACTTGAGGGTGACAATATGATGACAGAATTTTAATTTTAAAGTGAACTATCCCTTTAACATATGCTGAAAATAGCAAGCTAATGATGTCCAGATATTTGAGTGGATCAGTAATCCAGTCTTGTGCCTCTAAATCATATTGATCACGTTGTTTATCGCAAACAGTTTGTCCAAATAACGTTTTTTTTGGCAGTTTCTCCCGGTATGGGCCTGGCCCCTTCTCTTTTTCTTTCAACTTCTCCAGTTCTTCCGTTCTTCTTTAATTTTACCTCATTTTAGCCAAACACACGATCACCCACTATTAAAGGTCATAGAAAATGTAAACATAGATCGTGCTTGCTAACGAGAATAGATAAGTTTTGACCAGAGACTTAAACACAGAGAGGTTGGGAGCAGTTCTGATCTCTAGAGGCATGGTGTTCCACAGACAAGGCCCTGCCACCGCAAAAGCACGCTCCCCTCTACGCTTAGGTCTGACACGAGGGACTACCAACAAAGCCTGGTCGTGGGATCTGAGACTTCTGGACGGAATGTACGGATGAATAAGTTCAGAGAGATAAACTGGTGCTAGGTTGTGTAAAGATTTGAATACAAAGAGAAGAATTTTGAAATCTATTCTCTGCCGGACTGGTAACCAATGTAAAGATCTGAGGATAGGAGAGATATGGTCATATTTGCGACAATTATGGATGAGTCTGGCTGCCCCATTTTGGACTAACTGAAGACGGGAGATTTGAGAATGTGATATACCGCAATATAGTGAGTTGCAATAATCCAGTCGACACGTGATGAAAGCATGAACCGCCATTTCCAGAGTTATTGGAGTGAGAAAGCCTTTGATTTTAGATAGTAAGCGAAGTTGGTAGAAACCAGAACTGACTACAGAGGAGATGTGTTTATCAAACTTTAAAGACTGATCAACAAGAACACCTAAGTTCCGCACTTCTGTAGATTTAAGGGGAGATAGACCTCCCAAGTCTGGGCATGTGCACTGGGACCTTTCACTCGGGCTGAAAACAATGACCTCGGTCTTATCATCATTAAGGGATAGGAAATTTTGAGCTAGCCATGCCTTCACCTCCTCTAATCGTAGATGAAGAGAGTTTAGTGCTGCAGGATTATTGCGCTTGATTGGAATGTAAATTTGGGTGTCGTCTGCATAAAAGTGCAATACTGCATACCTTCACATTCCCTATTTGACATATTTGCTTGCAAAGTCCTTGTAAAGTAAATTTGCCTAACATAGCAAGGCGAAAAAATACTATTGTTTACTTACCGTTACCGATAAGATCATCATTGTGTTGTATGAGATATCCATGAGAAATTCCAATGGGCGGTAAGTCCTCTTCCAGATCCATTTGACTGGTTCCAGAGCTGCGTTTTCCATTCGCAATCTAATAATACCGGTGTTAATAAAGTTTCCCTGACAATATTGCAAATAGCCACTTATGACATTAGACTGTCTATACATCTTCAATCACCTATAGGCAATTTCAACCTATAGTAAAGAAATGGTATGAGAATAGGCTGTTATTTAAACATTATGGTCTTGCAATTTAAAAAAGCACCACATTGTTTTTAAAGTTACAGTTTTATTTTCTCAAAACAATAAAAATACATAACATTAGATACTTATGACATTAGACTCTCTATACATCTTCAATCACCTATAGGCAATTTTAACCTATAGTAAAAAAAATGGTATGAGAATAGGCTGTTATTTAAACATTATGGTCTTGCAATTTAAAAAAGCACCACATTGTTTTTAAAGTTACAGTTTTATTTTCTCAAAACAATAAAAATACATAATTTCTACATAAACTCTGGTTTTGTTAACAATTTCTTCCTGTAAAATCTACAGCTTTTTTTTTTATCTAACTGTCAACACAAAAATATTTTCAAATAAACAACTTTGCATTGTATTTTCATTTACAGTTTATTTGTGTTGTGATTTTACAAATTTTTGGTGTTAATTATACGTCATTTTTTACAGTGTATTTATTTTATACAACAGTTCAATAAAACAAGAAGTTAATATCAAGAGACTTACGTTTTAGCTCTATTTCTAAGAACAAAAATCATTTCAAACACAGCCACCGTTTTGCGTCTCTGAGTAACATGATAGAGTTTCGTTCCTGAATGAATCAACCGTTTAAATGACTCGGTTCAACCACAATGACTCACTTATTAACAGTTACTCACTGCCACCTACTCGCAATTTTAATTTCACATTTAAGGTACCTTTTAATTATTATTTTTTTTCATTTGTAACTGCAGGCTAAAGTATTCCATGGCCAACGAGCTGCATTAAACAGTGTGTAAACATCTAAATGGCACTGCAGCTTCTGTTTTCTCTGCATTGCAAAGATCAATTTTGTTGACACTGATTGCATTTGCTTGGTAGCCCAAATGCAAGTATTTGACCTAAAAGATGATGCACACTTTTAGAAAAAAAAAAAAAAAAATGTTGTAAAGGTTAAAATAAAACAATTCCGGATTCAGCTGTCAGCACAATTAGAAATAAGATATCAGCACAATAACACACTCAGTAAAATATTGTCTATTTATCGTTATCGATACAAATCACAGAAATATATATTTTTTGTTAATATTGCAAACCCTTAATTTTTTACTTTATTTTATTGTGCCACCCAAAGATTTACTGTGGCCCTCATCTGGGCACCCCTATTAAAAATTTCTGGGTGCGCCACTGTTTATTGTTATATAGAATTTAGAACTCTCTTCCACACTCCGGAGCAGAAGGTGGCGGTAATGCACCTATTTGCGTTGGTGCCTGCAGCCGCCGTTTAAAACCAAGAGGAAGAAGAATGGCGCGTCGCCCTGCTGAATCTGGTTAAGCTGAATAAAGGTTTGTGTTTTAAAGCATTTAAAGTGTTTAAATGGACGAAAATGTTCAGACAAATGCAAGCCTTTGCGAAATTGTGCAATCTATTTATTATTATTATTATTATTATTATTATTATTATTGAATATAACGTTGTAATGTTTTTTTTCTATAACATTAATGAGCCATATTTTGAGTAAAGTAACGTTTTATATCCACATCTGTATAAACAGAAATGCTGCGTCTTTGTTTCGTATATCATGAATCTTATGCTGCATTCGTGTGCTATCGGAATTATCGTAAACACGAGCGGACATTAGTCGTGAACGCGTCTCAAAGTAGTATTTAAATTCGGAAATAATACTGATATCAGAGTTTTCAGTTGGGCGGGTCACAATCTTTAAACATGGCGGAGGGGACAGTCATTGGTGCCAACTACATCCTTTTATTGTCGCTAAAATTGTGTATTTATAGGGTTAAGATGAACGATCCTTCAAAGCGTGTTTTATATGCGGGGAAATAAACATGTAACATATTTGACCTAACTTCCAGAATGGTCAGCAAACTGGATGTGTAGCGCGGTGATTGTTTATAATAGTCGACCAGTGGGATGCTACATTTGATTTTTTCCGACATTAAAGTACTTGAATACGACAAGCTCGTCACCACGACTTCATAAGTGGGAAATTTCCGATAGCACGTAAAGGCAGCATTAAACTCGAATTCATGCATTCGCAAAAAGTGGTGGAAGTAACGGTGCTTTTCGAAAAATGAGTCCGTTGAATTGTTTCTCTAGCTAGTATGTACCGTTACTACTGGATGCATGTGTATATATTCAATGTCTAAATAGTACGTGTGATTGTGTTTATGTGTCCAAACGTGCAGAAAAACTCACTGCAAGTAAAGATGGCTTTTATTAAAGAGGAGAGTGAAGATGTGAGGATTGAAGAAACATTCAGAGTCAAACATGAAGATACTGAGGAACAAACAGGTTGGTTTTCATTCTCAAAGCTGAACTCTGAGGGTTCCAGGCATTCTCAGGAAACACACATATAGTGATAAAAAAAAAAAAAAGTAAGTAAATCCTGAATGCACTGTAAGTTACTTTGGATAAAAGTGTCTGCCAGATGTTAATGTATGTCCAGATATTTGAAATTCCTAGTATTTAACATCGTGATGATTGTTAAAACGACCTGTACTGTGTTTTTAATCATAAAATTATGCAAAATAACTGCCGTGTTGCTGCAAAACGTTGCTAATGCTAACTTATTTCTATCTATTTAACATAGCATATTATGCTATTACTAACCCCAGGGGTGCCCAGGCCAGTTCCTGGAGGGATCTTCCTGCAAAGTTTAGCTCCAACCCTGATCAAACACAACTGAAACAACTAATTACGCTCTTCAGGAGCACATGAGATAATTGCAGACATGTTTTTGGGGTTGAAATCAATCAGGGTTAAAACTGAACCCCGGTACATCTACAGGAATTGGTTTGCACGCCTTTGTACTAACCAAAACGCAATGGAGACACACAGAGTGCCCATGTAACCATAACGGACCTGCCTGCATTTACACAGTTCAAGATGAGAAAGAGAATGGAATCTTCTCGGCACACACAGGAATAAATTACAGTTTGAGTTTACCCAATTGTCAGTGTCCTCTTTGCTACGTGATGTTTTTTGTTTTTTGTTTTACTGCATGAGAAAACTAGGGATGCACAGATACCATTTTTTTCTGAACCGATCAGCCGATAATGATACTAATCTAATACTAGCATAGTTTTTTTCCTTTTTAATCAATTTATAGTTTCTATACATCTGTGTGTTAACCTGATCATCACTGTTTTGTGTGTTAAACACAATCTACTAAATATAGACAGAAAAATAACAATAAAAAAAAAATATATATATATATATATATAATCTGTGAGAAATGCTATTATAAACTTGGTTAGTGGATAATTCAGCAGCAAGAGTAACTCTAGAAAAACGATGAGTGCACTATAATTGTATAAAATCTAAACATTTAATGAAAAAAGTATTTAGTGGGGTACAAATAAAAGTAAAAAAAACAAGCAAATATATTTATATATAAATGTATACCATAAAAAAGACTTTCCTTTTAAATGTATAGCACAGTAATAAAACAGCAACATGTGATAGATAGGACAGTAAAAGCAACTAACAATCTTTCACAGTGCAAAATTATTACAACACGAAAGGCTCTAATGCAGAGCGGCACAAAGTGCTTTTGTGCATCCCGTGTGCAGAATGATGCGCTTAAGTTTCAGTTACTGTGCTTTCAGTTAAGTTAAATTAATTGTGCTTTCTATCCCAGTGTTGTGATCTAACAGACACCCAGTAGAAAGTAACATGATTTAGAAACGGCACTAAACTCCAGCAAAATGAAGTTATTTTATGGAAAACCATTGATCTTTATCTACAGATTAAGAAACTCAAAACTTGTTGAAATCATGTTAAAATTCAGGAGTTGGCCTACTAGTGTTATGAGAGGAATACAGCATTCACTTTCAACCAAACTAACATTAGTAGTCAATCAGAAGTAGAATGGGTCGGGTCTTGAAAAAGATGTGGTTGAGATCCATACTAAGCATAGATGCCGGAGAGGAAACATATTCGGCAGGATGGAAAATAAGATTATGAAGTTCTAGTCCTAAATAATAAAGGACTTAATATATAAATGGTACTCGGCAATGATGGAAGAAATAAGGCTGAGAAAACTAAAAAAACAAACAATTAACAAGCCTTTTGGTAGCTTGTGTAAGAAATTAAGAGAACCAGTTACTTCTGCTCGTTGTGTTCGAGAAAGCTTTGGTAAAAAAAAAAAAAAAAAAAAGTGCTACCAAGTTATGAATTAGAAACACAGTAGACTTGTAAGAAGTTCCCGAAACAAACCGAAATGTACAGCTCCATCTTTCTTTTATCTGCGCTTACAATTTTGGCACGGTTCTCTCTGAGTTTTGCAAGCGTGAGGGAGAGGGCGGGTGCTTGTTGCCAATCACATTAGGCTATTGCTAACTCTTCATTTAATCTTTATCTGATTGGTTCAATAAACACACCATCTTCCAAAACATTAATCTTCATTTAGTTCTGGATATATTATATTATAATAAAAAAAATAATAATAATAATTTAGGGCATTTTACTCAATATTTTTCTAAAATATTTATTATCTCTTAACTTACTGGGTTCTTATTCATCATCTGTAATACCAATGTGTAACAACTAAATGGCTGTTTAGCTCTATAAATAAACATATAAACATGGCTGTGTGTTCCCTAGTGGCTGGGAACGTTGGATTCCCAAATAATTAGTTACTTTAATTTGAATATATATTTAGACATCATTAAAGACGTATTTTTTATCAAAGTTGTATCGTGTTTTTTTTATTTTATTTGAAGTGTAAGTTTTTACGTTAGTCAAATCTGGACACAAAGAAAACATTTGTTGCTCATACTTGCTTCCTATAATAGCTTGATCAGTTACATGCAAGTAATCCGAATCAATACCAAAATTTCAAAATTGAGTGTTAAATACCGAAAACAGAGACATGGTCTGAAAAACAGACAAATTCAGATTTATGTAGCTTTATTGGTTTAGTAAAAAGGTTTTACAAAGTATATCACTCTGATACTTAAGTGCTGAGCATTGTCATATAACATAATTTTGACTAGTGTTAAAAATCAGACCAATGGTGCAGATTGATTGATTGACTGTACATTAAAAGTACCATTCTTGCAGAGAGAATGATCCATTACTAAATGAAGATTAATGTTCTGGCAGATTATGTGTTTATTGTACCAATCAGATAAGAGTAAATGGAGAGTCAGCGAGAGCCTCATGTGATTGGCTACAAGCAGAAGGTGGACCTACCCTCCCCCTCACGCTTGCAAAACTCAGTGAGAGAATTGTGTCAAAAGTTTAAGCGCAGAGAAATGAAAAACGGAGCTGTACATATCGGCTTATTTCTGGAACTTTTTACTCCACATGCACAAAAAGTCATCTAGACATTTACAACAGTTTTTTTTACACAAAGATTGGTTCTATGCAGTTTGCAGTTCTTTAAACTGTTGTTTTCTCTTGCAAATCACTGTCCACAGGCTTGCAGTGCTTGCAGTCTTTTTGTGAAAACAATGTGCAACGTGTAAGCGCAGAAAAATGAAAGTCAGAAGAATGCAGATCATATTTATTTTGCGTTAGCATGAAGCTGCAGTTTCACAAAACTTTTATTACACTTATGAATAACAATAAAATGCTGCAAATAATTTTTTTCTTACTCTTGAAATGCGATTTACACCTTTACAAAGCTTCTCTTGCACCTTTACAAAGCTTCTCTTGCACATGCAATTTTAATTTACGATTACACACTTGTGAACACTTCTACAAATATGACCCTGCATATGCAAATCTTTTCGGCATTAAATTAACTTCGTACTAAATGTATTGCCAGACCGCAACTGTGCGTGCAGTTTGAACTGCAAAAAAATTCAGCTACTACTGACTCCGATGAAATTCATGCAACTTTGATCAACCTGTAATTTAATTTTGTTACTTTGATTTTCACTGTGGTTTTTGTTTTATTTTTGATCAGCCCTCAATGGATTATTTGGGGTTCCATTGACCATTGTCACATAGTATTGTTCTCAAATAATGTAATGTATACAAGCAAACATTTGCAACTTAAATATTTAAATTATTGCAATCCAATGTGTGATTTAAAAAATATGCACCACATATGCACTGCAGACAGAGTAATGTGAACCTGGCATTATTACAGCGGTTCTCAATTCTAGTCCTCCCAATTCCCCAAACCCCCGCCCCAGATCTGCATATTTTGCATGTCGCTCTTTAACGCACCTGATTCAGATAGTGAGCTCCGTGCATGAACTGAGTTTCCATTGACATGGTCCTTACACAGTGCTCATTGCTCTCTACTCCCTGAGCAGGGGATATCTGTTGAAGTTTATCACTTCAGAACATCCATTCTTGGATTTGTGCAATGTCTTCACACACTGACAAGTGTGACATCATATACTTATGTAAATAAATACAATTTGCATCTCACACACTTCAATGCATTATAAATAGAACAAACATGATGGAATCATGCCGGAATATACTATGATGTCCACTTCGCAAGACAATTACATTTGAATAGAACAAAAATTTGAAGCCATTATAGAGAAACATACAACATGTGCAAAGAAGGGAAGGGGGCGCGAGGACTGGAATTGAGAACCGCTGCATTATTATGTGTGTGCGCTGCAATTGTGAATGAGTGCACGGTCTTCGGGAAAGCGCATAAGCGGTGAATGGTTTAAAAACTTTTTACATTTTTTTTTTTTTACAAACGCCATTTACAAACTTTAGTTACAATGTAGTGCTGGGCGGTTTGACCAAAAAAATTTATTGTTATTATTTTTTTTAATTATGCCGGTTTTCCGGTTTATGTGTTTTTTTTTTTGTTTTTTTTTCTTCATGCATAATCAGGTGTACAATGCATTTTCTGCTGGTTGATATTTCAAGACGTGCTTGGAGGTGCTAGAGCAAATTGCTTGTGTTGCTGCCTTTGATGACAATTAAGCACTTAAAATGGATGTTTGGTTGACGTCAGATTTTTGGAAACCAAAAAACCTCCAAACAACAGACCCAGCTCCTCTTTTTGGCTGTAAAGCCTGTTTCACACATAATCTGCCTGCAGTGTATATGCAATCCACAGCAAGGACTCATTGTGCTTTCACACAGGACGTGTTTGCAGTCCGCTACTGATCCGTGTCTCTTTAATCCACAAGATTTGTTTATTGTTTTGATTTCATATCATGTAAAAAAAAAATTATATATAATTTTTTTTTTTTTTTTTTCAGCATTGTGAGTCTTTTATCACAGAACAGTAAAAATCTTTCATAGCTATAGACATTAGTTTAAACTCAATAAATATAAACAACGCATTATTCATGCATTATTCTTCTAGGTTTGTATAAGTCTATAACCAAAACCAGGGCTTGAAAACTGAAAAGAAATTAAATCGGTTCACTCCATGCAGAATCGATATTTTAACATTTCTGTTCTACGTTCCTCTGATATTATTACCATTCCGAAACCGGTTCGGGAGGATAAAATACTGGTTAATAATGTTATTTTTAAAAAACAATATTATGTGCCTAATAATAATTTAATAATAACAATAATAAAGTATAGCGTTTTCCTTACTCAAAAAAAGGAAAAAATAGAGATCTAACGCTTACAGTTTACAGTTTGCACCAGATTTTGTCCAAATGTAAGCTAGGCCTACTTAAAAAAAAAAAAAAAAAAAAATCTATCAACACTTTAAAAGTATTTTTAAGATATTTAAAAATGTTTGCTGCATTGCTAAAAAAACACTTGTATAAGATTGTGTTTTGAGAGTAAAAAAATACGTAAGTCGCAGCTCACATTGCATTTTATTAGCCCTATTACTTTCCGAAATAATGAAGGGTAAAATGCCTGTAGTCTAAAGCAGTTATTAGTTTCTCTTCAAATCGAATCCTCTAAAGTTTAGGCTATAAAAACCTCAATCCAAAAACAAATTAATGTAAGCTGAAGCTGACGCCTACCTTTCTCATTCGGCACGAATCCAAATGTTTCCATGTTCCCGACGTATCTGGATGCTAAAATGTTATTTAATATAGAGAATATAGAATAATAGTAAATGTATATAAGTAACATTGTATATGCGTCCGACAGTCGGACTCCAAAGTTAATGAATTATAATTATAAAGCCATTTGCATTTTGAGAGAGAAAGAGAGCGTGCGGTGATTCATTTATGCTGTTTGTGAAATTATGACTCCCAGAAGCTTTTTCAGATATTTTTTTCAATTATTTAATGAAGAAATATGAATTGTACCTCACTTAAAGCATTATAATTATTTTACCCGCGCTGGACAGAGACTGAGACGGTGCCGCTACATGTTGAGCGAAACCTCTCATAGCAGGTGCGTCATCAGCTTGAGATCGTCTTTTTTAGAGACCGCCAATCAATCATCCCATGCGATTATCGGCCAATTGTGATCGGTAGCCGATCAATTGGAGCACCCCTACAGGCAACATCTATTTCGGTAGCTTAGTGGGTAAAGGATCTAGCAAATGTATTGAAAACCAAAATTTTATGTCTCTTTTTATTATTTCTGTTGCTTTGTGCCATTAAGCTTACACTCCAAAAAATATTTAACCCCAAAAGTTAAAACTTATTTAATTCAATTAGATGTCAATTTTCCATCCAATGTAATCACATAAATCCAACACAAAAGTTAATATTTGTTTAAGCTTCACCTTTTCATGTTCAGTTAACGTAAATGAATTAAATACATTTTATGAAAACTGATGAACTGTGATTTAAGCTTGTATAATACATAAACTTTACTCATTTTCAATAACTTATTGTTACTTGCTTTATATAAGCACCTTACATTTTCTTAATTCTATTGAATAAATGGACAAAACATGTTACATTTTCAAACCTTTATTGTTGTAATTGAAAGTGACAAAAGTGAAAGTGAAGTGACATTCAGCCAACTCAGAATTTGTGCTCTGCATTTAACCCATCCGAAGTGCACACACACAGAGCAGTGAACACACACACACTCTCGGAGCAGTGGGCAGCCATTTATGCTGCTGCGCCGGGGAGCAGTTGGGGGTTCAGTGCCTTGCTCAAGGGCACCTAAGTCGTGGTATTGAAGGTGGAGAGAGCACTGTACATGCCCTCCCCCCACACACAATTCCTGCAGGCCCGGGACTCAAACTCACAACTTTTCGATTGCCAGTTCGACTCTAACCATTGGGCCGCAACTTCCCTATTTTTATCATTTTAGCTAACTTGGCAGGTCCTCAACCCAACCACAAGCTCCACACTTCACCACAACGGTAACTCGCACAAAATACACCAATATAAAGTCTTTTAAAATGCCCATATAATAGAGCATTAGACATGAAAAAGTCTCCTTATTATCACATTTTACTAAAAACTGCATAAAATAACACTTTATTTCAACATTTTCTCTCCCCATATCCAGTCCTGTGCAAAGCATGATGGGAAGTGTAAAACTTATTTTGAGGTACTTGATTGAAACATGTTCTTTCAAAATGAAAACTTTGTTAAACCAACGAGTCACAGTTTTAAGTCAGTTTAACATGACACAATCATGTTGAACTGAAAAATAGCCAAAATGGCATTAATTCAACATGAATTGTTCAGGTAAAGTGAACAAATGTGAAAAATAATTTTTTTGAGTGTGGGTTAACTTGTATTTATCCTTTTTGTCTTAGACTTGATGCTTCTGAAAGAGGAGAATAAAATGGAAGAAGATCAGTATGAGAAACATCATGATTTTATTACTGGAGAAAAATCTTTTAGTTGCTCACAGACTGAGAAGACCTCACTTAAAAGAAATCAGAAGACAGGAACAAGAAGTTCTTCCACTTGTCAAGAGTGTGGAAAAAGTTTCAGTCGAAAAGGAAGCCTTAACATTCACATGCGAATTCACACTGGAGAGAATCCTTTCACCTGCCAACAGTGTGGAAAAAGTTTCACTCAAAAAGGAAGCCTTAAAATTCACATGCGAATTCACACTGGAGAGAATCCTTTCACCTGCCAACAGTGTGGGAAAAGTTTCACTCAGAGAGGAAGCCTTAAAATTCACATGCGAATTCACACTGGAGAGAGCCCTTACACTTGCACGGAGTGTGGAAAAAGTTTCATTAGAAGAGGAAGCCTTAAAAGTCACATGACAATTCACACTGGAGAGAAGCCTTACACATGCCCTCAATGTGAAAAGTGTTTTACACGTAAAGCAACACTAAATGCCCACATGAAAATTCACACTGGAAACAGTCCTTACACCTGCAAACAGTGCGGGAAGACCTTCTCACAAAAAGGAAATCTTAAGACTCACATGAGAATTCACAATGGAGAGAGGCCGTACATATGTGGTCAATGTGGAAAGAGATTCAGAAGTAAAGTGAACCTGAATTACCACATAAGGATCCACTCAAGAAAGAACTGTTTTATATGTCATCAGTGTGGAAGAAGTTTCACAGTGAGGAAGCTCTTTAAGAAACATGTAATAACTCACTCAGGGGAGAAGCCATTCTCATGTCTTAAGTGTGAAAAGAAATTTACATATCAAAAAGACGTGAAACGTAATTTGCAGTCTCATTATGGAAAGAAAGTGCAGCATTCTGAATGTGATCAAATGTTTAAAAAAAGGAGCAATTGTAAAAATAATTTGCACATTCACTCTAGAGGAAGGCCGTTTAAATGTGATCAGTGTAACAAAAAATTCATTTTGCCATCACTTTTACAGATACACCTGAAAAGTCATGCATATGTTAAACCCCATTTGTGTTCTTTGTGTGGGAAGAGTTTTAAATGGCTCAGCAATTTTAAATGGCACCAGAAAATACGTATCTGTATGAAATAAATGGAACTATAACACCTGCAGCCGATTGTGGGCCAAATCTGATTTTGCACCTTTGTGATCATTTGCATTAGTCACCTGTTAAGGAGACTTGGAGATATTTATTTTCTTGTCAGATTAGATCAGATTAGAATAGATTAGATTTAACTTTATTGTCATTATGCAGAGTACAAGTACAGAGCTAATTTGTCATAAATACATATTTCTTGTATATATGAACTCCTGTATTCATTGCTGAGTCTTTATTGTTTCAAATATTGAGATAATGTAGAAGGCACCCTCTAATTTCAAACTGTATGGTTGCATTGCTTTATTTCATGTAATAAAAACTCAGAATCAAAATATTAGTTAGACTGCTGTCTTGCTCTAAAATGCCACAATGTAAATGATCATTAAAAAGATATAAACAAAATAAATCAAACGATACAGTGGAATGTTCGATATTTATTTGAGGGAATTCACAGGTAAACATTTGGGGTCCAACTGGAATATGGCTATAGTTCATAGTTTCATATTTTGATAGCTGGTTTTCCACCTGCAAGTTGTGTAATTCCTAAACATTCTAGCATTTTCAACTAATAAAATCACATCAAATCTCTTTATTGTCACATTGTATACACTGTGAAATGTGTATAGGTGTACAATGTTAATTTTTTAGGTGCAGGTCTCTGTAACATGGCAGTATAAAAACAATGGATGCACAATTGACAATACAAACACATTTTACACAAGATACACAGTATATACAAGGAATAAACGGTATACAAAGGAAGTTTACAAATGTTACAACCAAATGCAGTCACCCTAATCAGAGTAGTCACAGTAATGTGTCAGTATTATTCACTATAATAACAGTGAAGTTAAGTATGTCTATGTTGTTATAGGAAGCATTTGATGATTTGTAAAGTTTATTGCAAATACCTTGTCAGTGCTGGAAAGAGATGATGTAGCATGCTTTGAAAATATGTATGGGGTGAGCAGTACAAAGACATTCTACAGCACTGCCAGTTAAAGTTGGTGTATCTAATCTGTTAATAAAGTACTGTGCAAGGGTAAGTGAGATGTATGGTTTATTTTTATTAGCTGGAGTTCAGCAGTCTGATGAGATGAAGCTGTCTCGTAGTCTGCTGATGTTGGTCCTGATACAGCTTTATCTTCTACCTTATGGTAGCAGCGAGAGCAGTTTGTTGTTCATGTAGCAGGAGTCTCTGATGAGCTTTCATGTTTTCCTCACACATTTCTGGGTGTAGATGTCCTGGGGGCAAGGATGCTCACCTCCAATGATGTGCTAGGCTGTCCAAACTACTCTGCAGGGCTTTGCGTAAATGTAAATACAGTAAGATTGTTATTCACGCCGGGGCTTATGAAGTTCGACTTCACCAGTCAGAGATCACTAAAAATAACATTAAAGAGGTGTGTGAACTTGCAAGCCGGATGTCAGACACTGTAATATACTCTGGTCCCCTCCCGGCTTACCGTGGTGATCAGATACAAAGCACATCGTCGTCACTTAGTGGCTGGATTTCTAAGTGGTAGCCCGCAGAATAAAATAGGTTTCATAGACAATTGGAAAAGTTTTTGGGGCAGACCTGACCTGTTGAAAAGAGATGGTCTTCATCCCTCCTGGGGTGGTGTCACTCCTCTCACTAGAAATATGGCACATAGTCTTAGAGTTTATACTTGACTAACTGGGGCCCAGGTCAGGAAGCCGACAGACTGGCTAAACCGACCGTCTGCTAGCCGCTTCACACCACAGAAATCAGTTAATTCTCAGCACAAAGACATTCTCACCTAGATATCACACTATAGAGACTGTCTGTTCCTCGAACTAGAAAATACACAAAACATCCTAACCAATTTAAGAGTAACAATTTAACTGAGGTTCAACAAATAAAAAACAAATGCAATTCGGATAAATAAATGATAAAGCTTGGCTTATTGAATATCAGGTCCCTTTCTATGAAAGCATTTTTTTGTAAATGGTATAATCACTAATCATAATCTGGATGTGCTCTGTTTAACAGAAACATGGCTAAAACCTGATGATTACATTATTTTAAAAGAGTCTACTGTTATAAAAAATTCCTGCTATAAACAATACTAGCATCCAAAAGTTAAAGGGTGAGGTGTTGCTTCAGTTTATAACAGTGTTTTAAGGAGGATGGGCTTTAAGTATAACTCGTTTGAAGTAATGGTGCTTCATATTATCCAGAGAAACAAATGTTAATGATATATCCCCTGTGATGTTTGTACTGGCTACTGTATACAGGCCACCAGGGCACCATACAGACTTTATTAAAGAGTTAATGTGTGTTGGAGACGCAAACTGTTTAAAACGATTCAGTTCGATTTGGTGAACTGGTTCAAAAAGATCCGGTTACATCGAATGATTCGTTCGTGAACTGGATATCACAAACTGCTTTGTTTTGAACTCTCTCTCACAACAGACACGGAAGAGAAGACAATACTGAATGAAGTCGTAGTTTTTGATATTTTTGGACCAAAATGTATTTTCGATGTTTAAAAAAATTCTAACTGACCCTCTGATGTCACATGGACTACTTTGATGATGTTTTTCTTACCTTTCTGGACATGGACAGTATACCGTACACACAGTTTCAATGGAGGGACTGAGAGCTCTCGGACTAAATCTAAAATATCTTAAACTGTGTTCCAAAGATAAACAGAGGTCTCACGGGTTTGGAACGACATGAGGGTGAGTTATTAATTATATAATTTTGATTATTGGGTGAACTAACCATTTAAGTATAACAGTAGCAAACATAGAGGTAAACTAGTTTTGTACTCAAAGTTTGTTACTGTTATACTTAACGTACACTTGAAAGTATACTTCATAAAACATACTTGAAGTACAAATTTTTGGTAAGGGTTTATCAGTGTTTACTATCAGTGTATGTGCATATGACAGGTATTTTCTGAAAAATGTATACAACATTTAGTCAATTAGATGATAAACACTATTAACAGCAATTATAATATGGTACAATCACACTTGTAGTGATATTTGTTAGTTCTGTATGTTGTTTCAGGGTTAGCATCATCTGAGGTCCTATGAGGGGTTTGCATCATCTCTTTTCAGGTGTTCTGGATCCAGACTGAAGCTTGTGTACATCCTAGCAAAACAGAAAAAAAAGAGACATCATTAGCGTAGCTGCTGTTCCAACCAAGTAAAATAAATTAGTTTAATCAAAGCTAAAGAATAATAATGCATCACAAATTCTTAGATGCATTATTCGAATGCTTATTGGTCATCCAATCTTTTACATTTTTAACACACTCTGTTAGTTTAGATAATTTAGAAGTTGAATCTGGTCTCGTTGAGATATATAGTTGTGTATCATCAGCATAACTGTGGAAACTAATCCCGTATTTTCTAATAATATTACCTAGGGGCAACATGTATACTGAAAATAGAAGGGGACCTAGGACGGATCCTTGTGGCACTCCATATTTTACTGGTGATAAATGAGATGACTCCCCATTTAAAGAAACAAAATGGTAGTGATCGGACAGGAAGTAAACCATCTTAGAGCCTTCTCTTAAATACCTGTATAGTTTTGTAATCTATCTATGAGTATGTCATGATCTTTGGTGTCGAACGCACCAATAAGATCCAAGTAAAACTAGAAATTAGATGAAGCCTTGATCTGATGCAAGAAGCAAGTCATTTGTAATTTTAACAAGTGCACATTCTGTGCTATGGTGGGGCCTGAAACCTGAAATTCTTCAGACAGATAATTTTTTTGCAGGAAGGAGCACAAATGAGCAGACACAACTTTTCTAAAATTATAGACGTAAATGGAAGATTTGAAATGGACCTATAATTTGCCAGTTCACTAGGATCTAGTTGTGGTTTCTTAATAAGAGGCTTAGTAAACACCAGCTTGAATGGTTTTGGGACGTGACCTAAAGATAACGATGAGTTAACGATATTGAGAAGTTCTTCGGCTACAGGTAACAACTCTTTCAGTAATTTAGTGGGTACAGGATCTAATAAACGTGTTGTTAGTTTAGATACAGTGATAAGTTTATTTAGCTCTTCCTGTCCTATAGTTGTAAAGCAATGCAGTTTATCTTTGGGTGCAAGGGACAAACTGAAACCTTTTCAGTTTGATGGGGTAACAGCTTCTAATATATTAGAGAAATAAGTTCCCATGTTACCAGTCATTTCATCTAGCTCATGTGTATTTTTGGGTACAAATAGCAGTTGAGATAAGTCAGGCAGGTTATTTGCGAATCTGTCTTTGGTGGCTGGAACAATAGTTCTGTCCAGATGGTAACGCTGAGACATATAGTTAAAATCAGTTATACGCAGCATGCACGATACAAGGAAATGGTCTGTAATATCATCACTTTGAGGTACAATATCTATATCAATAAGATAGATTTCATGCGATATAATTAAATCTAGTGTATGATTAAAACGATGAGTGGGCCCTGTGACATTTTGCTTGACTCTGACATTTAGCTTGACTCTAAAAGTTTATTAGGTCAGTAAACGTAAGTTCTAATGCATCATTTGTATTTTCAACGTGAATATTAAAATATCAGACAATTAGCGTTTCATCAATGGTAACCAAAAGATCTGAGAGAAAATCAGCAAATTCTTTGCTAACATTAAGCAGAAGTATTTTGAATGAGTCAAACCTGTATCTTGTTTTCTGGGTAACATTGAGGATATCACTTTATATTGTTGCAACACCTCCGCCACGACCAGTCTGATGGGGGTCATGCTTATAACAGTAGTATGGTGGAGTAGACTCATTTAGACCAAAATAATCATTTGGTTTTAGCCAGGTTTCAGTCAAGCAGAGTACATCAAATCTATTATCTGTGATCATTTCATTTACAATAACTGCTTTGGGTGTGAAGGATCTAATGTTTATGTAAACATTTAAAAAAATGTAGTTTATTTATTTAACATTTTTCTGTTTAGGTTTAATCACGATAAGATTTTTTCTAAATCTTACATTGCATTTCTATTTTGACCCCTGTATTCGGGGAACAGACACCGGCTTAAAGGGACAGCTGTGACTGTTGACGTACAACGCTGCTGATGTTTTTTCTGGTGTGCCCAATAACAAGCATCATACGTCAACTGTCACGGCAGTCGCACTCTCAACAGACCCGGAAGAGAAGCCAATGCTGAATAAAGTCAAACTTTTTGTTATTTTTGGACCAAAATGTATTTTTGATGCTTCAATAAATTCTAACTGACCCTCTGATGTCACATGGACTACTTTGATGATGTTTTTCTTACCTTTCTGGACATGGACAGTATACCATACATACATTTTCAATGGAGGGACAGAAAGCTCTCGTACTGAATCTAAAATATCTCAAACTATGTTCCAAAGATGAACGGAGGTCTTACAGGTTTTGAACAACATGAGGGTGAGTCATTAATAACATAATTTTCATTTTTGGCTGAACTAACCCTTTAATAGATTGGACTGCGCAAGTACTTCTATCATTTAAGCGGGTAGAACAAAAATCATCATAGTATTTCTTTGAGCATTGGCTTACTAGTCATATGGAGAGAAGTGTCCTGGAGATGTTGTCCAAAAGAGTTCTGCTCCAACGTTGCTGGGGTGCAGGCCATCAGCGCGAAAAAGCCTAGGACGCTCCCAGAAAAGATTCCAATTATTAACAAAGAGTTGTTTCTGTGCTCTAAACCATGACAATAACAATAACCAGTCTCTGACGATCACAGCATCGCGTTCCATATCGCAGAGGGGAGCAAAGTGGTTCCGGGTGGAGATCTTGAAAACCGGAGGTGAAGAAGTTGTCGCCCGGGGCCAGACATGTGCAGAGGATGCTTTCTCCTCTAATTGATCTCGGATCATCTAATCCGTGCAATCACCAAAGTTATAGTATAGACTAAGTTCAAGTAAAACAACAAGAAAATCCTTTGCCGATTCATCCGGCCATTGAGCGCGTTGTCTGAATTTGTGTCAGTCAACTACAACATTTTGTAGCAGGCTGGAAATGTTCTTCTAAAGCTTTGAAGGCGTCAGCAACAGTTAACATGTATTAGGCAGCGTGTAGAAAACTTTCAACCCCTCAGCTCCAGCCCAAAAAGCAAGCAGTATCTGCCCAGATCCGGCCCAAATGGATTTCACGTGGGCCGGATCTGTGCCAACACTATATTGCTGTCTGGGAAGGCACTGTAGTGAAACGGCCGATTTCTCTCCTCCAGCGACAAATCTTCCATTTTATTGATAGCGTCAAGATGCTGCCAAGTATGAATCAGTACCGAGGGCTGGCCCATGTATGGCATGAGCAGGTGTACTGTAGGTAAACTGAGTGCTGCCATCCTCATCACCAAGATGTTGTACCTTATTATAATTAGTACTAATAATAAAAAAACAGCCGAAGTGTTGAGCTACTGCATGCTTGTTACTGCTATCCCTTTATTCTCTTTTACATCTACACTACAAGGCTTGTATTCACAAAATATTTTAAGGCTAAAAGGAGCTCATAACTTGCCGATTTAGGAGAAAATCGTACAAAATAATGGATGTGTCAGTCCTAAATTTAAGACTCCTTTATTTTTCCTCTAAGAGTATTTCACAAAGCGTTTTAGCCCTAAAACTAGCTCCTAAATCTGTGAAATGTTTGGTCTGGAGTTGTCAAGGGGACTTCTAGGTCACTAAGACCAAGGCACAAACTGTCATAAAATGGCTGAGGCCGGCAATCTGCCTCTGAACATAAACATTTTAGAAGAATTTTGACAATAATGAGCTTTTAAAATGATATTGCCTTAATTACAAGTGTATTATGACTGTTGTTTTCATTAACAAGTTGAGCAAGAAGTAACAGCTGTTCTTGCGTCCAATTTGCAATAGTTCCCTTTTGTTCACACGCCTTACTATCAGCCATGATTTTTTTTTTTTTAAAAAGGCTGTTTATATGCATATCTGCTAATTGTTCACGATGAGCACACATGTAAGAGGCTGATTAACTGAACATACTTGTTTAATTAGAAATAACAAGGGTTCACACGAAATAAGGGGGCTTTTAGTTATTATGCCACTCCGCAGTTGGAATCAGCTTCCAGAAGAGATCAGATGTGCTAAAATATTAGCAACTCTTAAATCTAGACTCAAACCTCATCTGTTTAGTGGTGTATTTATTGAATGAGCACTGTGCAATGTCTGAACTGATTGCACTGCATTTAATTTATTGCACTGTATTGTCTTAAATTATTTTAAGTCAACTTTTAAATCATTCAAAAATCAAATTTTTTAATTCCTTGTTTCATTTTGTGATTATTTTTTCATGATTATTTTACTTTCTTTTATGTAAAGCACTTTGAATTACCATTGTGTACGAAATATTTTTAAATGTTTCTTTTTAAGCCTTTTTAAATATGAATATGGCTACATGATATCGTGCTCTACAATATTTCTATGAATAAATCTCTTACAGAGACCTCTACCCTATCAGGCAATCACTGTGTGCATATTAAGTAAGATGACATCATCCATAGCAACAAGGTCAACCTCGCCCTTACTTTTAGCTTAAGGCTTCTCTCTATTCCTTAGTAAAGCTGGTCTCAGCAGATTTGTGAATAGGTTTTAAGAGAAAACTCTTAGCTAAGAACTTTTACTTCTATTTAGGAGAACTCTTGGTGATAAGATAAAATGTTTTGTGAATATGGGCCCAGGTTATTAGTGACACCTAGTGGCAAAACATTTTTAACCAACACCACAGTTTATTAATAAGTTATTAATAAAAATGGCATTTTAATGGCAGATGTGAGCTCCAGGATGTTCAGCCATTCATCGCTCATGAACCTGCAGAGAATAGCCTTACCTCTGCCAATTCTTCTAGAATTTGTTGGTGGCTCTGATGTTTCTAAAGTGGTTAAACATGATATAATTTGTTTTGTTAAATCTAATGGGCGATCTTTGGTTTTATTAATCTATAATTTGTTCGAGAGCAAATAGTTTTGACAGAGGTTCAAAGTTTTATAGCTTTATATTTTTATATAACTTTAATGCTGTATCAGAGCGCTGCCTTTGTACTTTTGACTGAATTGGTTAATAATAATAGCATTAATAATAGTATTTAACAGTATTTGTCTTTTAGAAATGGTCTTTGTAGTGTTGATAAATGTTATTTCATAGCTGATAAATGCTATAGCCCTTTAAGGGTGATGTTACATGGGAAGGTGGGTGTGGTCCGGGTACACCAGTGTGCACGAGTGTAAGCCAGGGAGAGAAGGAAAATAAACGAGGAACACGTTCGGTTAAATCCAGTCTGTATTGTGTCAGTTATTGACAAATCTACATGGTGTCAGAAGAGGTCGAACATGGCACAAGGTCTCCGCCGTATTGATCCGCTCATCTTCGACGAGCACATTGCTGACAACTGGAGCAAATTCGAAAAAGAATGGCGCATATATTGCAATGCTGGTCTATCAAACAAATCGGAAAAGGTGCAGGCGTACACTCTGCTGAATTTAGCGGTCCCGGACGCTGTGGAGAAATCCGAGACTTTCACGTTTGCAGAGGGAGAGGACAGAGAAGATCCCGAAGTATTACTGAAAAAGTTTGCAGAACTCTGCTTGCCTACAAAGAACATTATAATGGACAGACACGTCTTCAACACGACTAATCAAAAACCTGGTGAGTCCATTCAGTTGTCACAGGTCGGAGCGGACCACAGATGTTGCAAGTCACGCCCCTTCCTAGTTTCCACCCCGAGGAGGTCTCAAAGCAACCCCAATGACCAGACAGACCAAGCGTAAGTAATATTAAAACAACTTTATTTAAATTAATTAAAATAATTCAGGGAGGGGGAGGTAAATCTTAAAATTATCGTCTCTGTTCAGCAGGAGGAGAAAGGGGCCGGAGAGGACTATGCGGCGAGGGTTAGTATGTCCCTTTGGGCTTTTGTTGACTCGTGGCGCCCTTCTTTTCTCCTGAAGGCAGAGTGAAACACACAATGAGTAATCGATCCGGTGAGAGTGGCTACCTGTTACTTGGGTCCATACGACTGGCTGATAAACGACTTGTTCCTCCGATCTCTTCGTACAGGGTGCTCGGGCGGCGCCTCCCCTTCTGCACACTCCGAGGTGAGCGCCAACCCGCAACACAGAACTCCAATGGCACTGCAAGAGAGAGGTCACTCAAACTGCGGGGGACAACACAGGTAGGTACTTCACAGGCAACTGGGGCTCTATTCTCACTTTAGTGATTCGTAGCAATGGACAAAGGTAAGTATTCCACAGGCAACTGGGGCTCTATTCTCACTTTAGTGATTCGCAGCAATGGGCAAAGGTAGGTATTTCACAGGCAACTGGTGCTCTATTCTCCCTTTAGTGATTCGTAGCAATGGACAAAGGTAAGTATTCCACAGGCAACTGGGGCTCTATTCTCACTTTAGTGATTCGTAGCAATGGACAAAGGTAGGCATTTCACAGGCAACTGGTGCTCTATTCTCCCTTTAGTGATTCGTAGCAATGGACAAAGGTAAGTATTCCACAGGCAACTGGGGCTCTATTCTCCCTTTAGTGATTCGTAGCAATGGACAAAGGTAAGTATTCCACAGGCAACTGGGGCTCTATTCTCACTTTAGTGATTCGTAGCAATGGACAAAGGTAGGCATTTCACAGGCAACTGGTGCTCTATTCTCCCTTTAGTGATTCGTAGCAATGGACAAAGGTAAGTATTCCACAGGCAACTGGGGCTCTATTCTCACTTTAGTGAATCGTAGCAATGGACAAAGGTAGGTATTTCACAGGCAACTGGTGCTCTATTCTCCCTTTAGTGATTCGTAGCAATGGACAAAGGTAAGTATTCCACAGGCAACTGGGGCTCTATTCTCCCTTTAGTGATTCGTAGCAATGGACAAAGGTAAGTATTCCACAGGCAACTGGGGCTCTATTCTCACTTTAGTGAATCGTAGCAATGGACAAAGGTAGGTATTTCACAGGCAACTGGTGCTCTATTCTCCCTTTAGTGATTCGTAGCAATGGACAAAGGTAAGTATTCCACAGGCAACTGGTGCTCTATTCTCCCTTTAGTGATTCGTAGCAATGGACAAAGGTAAGTATTCCACAGGCAACTGGGGCTCTATTCTCACTTTAGTGAATCGTAGCAATGGACAAAGGTAGGTATTTCACAGGCAACTGGTGCTCTATTCTCCCTTTAGTGATTCGTAGCAATGGACAAAGGTAAGTATTCCACAGGCAACTGGGGCTCTATTCTCCCTTTAGTGATTCGTAGCAATGGACAAAGGTAGGTATTTCACAGGCAACTGGTGCTCTATTCTCCCTTTAGCGATTCGTAGCAATGGACAAAGGTAAGTATTCCACAGGCAACTGGGGCTCTATTCTCACTTTAGTGATTCGTAGCAATGGACAAAGGTAAGTATTCCACAGGCAACTGGGGCTCTATTCTCCTAGAATACTTCTCCTGGGCGGTGGGCTTACGGTGAAATACTGCGATACAGTAAGTATATGAACTGTCAGACCTGGAGTAGTAAATCGTCGTAGCGCAGGCCTCCACAGGGATTTCCTGTGCGTCGGGGAAAGTTAAACACTGTCGCACCGGGCCGAACGCTTCCCTCTCCCCTCTTCTATTTGCAGTTTAAGGGATCTGGACCGGGGTGAACCTTTGAAGAGGCTCCACAACAGGTAAAGTAAATCCACGCAGCTAATTTGCAACAGTAAAACTTCCTCCTTGCATATAGGTATACATTTTTGGCTTTTACTCACACCAGTCTTGCTTACGTGTATTCTTCACCACCGCTTCCACAGAGCCAGGGTATTCTGAAAGGGTCTAGACAGGACGTTACATTTGGATCTCCATGCAGGGGTCGCAAAATGGCATATAGATGAAAATGGCGCTTCACCAGCCTCAACGGTCACTGGTCTCCCCCACGACTCATCCAGTCCAGGGTGGCTACTGACAACACAACCACAGCATACCACTGCAAGATTTCAAGTGTACACACTCACAGCAAAGACAAGGACTCACCCACTGCACTCCACACACTCTACGTGAAATAGGGTCAGAACCACGGTTTACTAGGACTTATCCTGGGGTTTCGTTGGGCGTTGTTGATAGATGAAGGGCCGGAGGAATAACGTTGCCGTCACGACTGCTTGCGGCTTCCTGTACTCGTACTTCCCGGCTCACCCAAAACTCTGCTCCGTAATGGGGCCGCTGGCCTATTTACCAGATGCTCACAACATACGCTGGATAATGCACTCTCCCCAATGATGTACAATGCACTGTCCAATAGTACTCACAAATGAACGATAACACTCTTCCTTTGTCTCCTTCTCCTTCTAGCTGTCCAATCCTCTTCACACCATCGGTTTTCCGTTGCTGGAGATCGCCTTTGACGTTACTTCCGGTGAGTACTTCCTATGACTGTGACTCCAACACATCAGTAGTTTATATATAGATGGTCTCATCAAACATCAATAAATGTTGTATACTCAGCCCAGTTACTAGTGTCCTTGTCTCCTTCTTCACCCCGTGAAGATCCTCTGCCTTCACCAATGCTGACTCTGCCCAAACCTCTACACTGCCCGCCGGATCGGCCTGAAACGATTAAACTCGAACTCCTGTTTGAATTTCTGAGACTCTTTTTATACCCTTCCTGTTCTCTCCATTGTCCAATCCACGATCGCCGCGTTTATTGTCCTCACCTGTGCCTCGTACAGCCCAATTTGCCTCCCGGAGTTTCCCGGAAGTTCCGGTGTTTGTAATATACGGGCCGGGCGGAAACCATCTTCGGGCGGAACCAACCTTCGCCACTTTTGGTTCCGCCCCCAAAAAGTCACAGTGTGACACAGTCACAGGTGCCAAGTGCAACGTTATATCCGCCCACCAGTTACATCTCATCGCACCCTCAGCTCACATAAACACTACTGAAAAAGTCAATCTCATTGCATATGGTGGGCAAACCATCAATAATGAGGGCACAACGATACTAGATTGTGAACAAGGCCAACTAAAATTCCATGTGGTAAATCGCAATGTCAGACCACTACTAGGATTGCAAGACAGTATAGCTATGGGTTTGATACAGTTAGGACCACATGTGCATGCTGTACAAAACCAAGAACCAGAGGTACAAGAGTTCAGTGATCTGTTTGACACCACAGTGCTTGGCAAACTGCCTGTTGTTTATCACATGGCAAAGATTGGTTAACATGATAATGCATGGCTGGCCGAACTCCTTCAAAGAGCTCTCACATGACCTCCGCCCATTCTTTTCCATGAGAGAGGAGTTTGTTGTTGATGATGGACTGATTTTTCGAGGACAGAGACTCCTAATACCACCATCGCTAGAAAGTTACTACGTGACTCAGCTACATCAAGGCCATCCATGTCTGGTGGCCACAAAACGCAGGGCAAAAGAAACAATGTACTGGCCCACGATGCATGATGATATAGAGAGAGCAATCTCTCGTTGTGCACCTTGTAACGCCCTTAGACCACATCAATCACATGAACCGATGCAACCACACAATGTCCCTGATCTTCCTTGGATGTTCACTGCGGCAGACATATTTGAATGGCATGGAAAAATGCATTTGGTTCTAGTGGACTCATTCTCCGGTTGGTTCGAGCTTGACCACCTACCTGACATGAGAAGTGTCACTGTAATTGCAAAACTTAAGAGACACTTTGCCGTCCACGGCATTCCTCAGACGCTCATGACAGACAATGCACGGCAGTTTGTATGTAGTGAATTTTCTGGTTTTCCACGTGCATGGGACTTTGAGCACATTCGTAGTAGCCCATATTACCCACAATCCAACGGCCTTGCAGAACATGCTGTGCGATCTGCCAAGCATTTGCTAGAGAAATGCCATAGAGAGCACAGTGACATTGAGGCTGCTTTACTCCACCTGCGTAACCTTTCACGCGCTGACCTGCCATCACCTGCCCAACTGCTCCTCTCTAGACGGACGAGAACTATTCTTCCTGAGCTGAAAGACAGGCTGATGCCCTCTGTATGCAGCAACGTCCAGGCAGCTCTTATCAGGAGGAGAAAGGAAAGCAAAGCATACTATGACCGCAATGCCCATACCCTTCCACCCCTACAACAGGGTCAGACAGTAAGGATGCAGACGGCTCGCGGTTTCGACAAACTGGCAGTTGTACAGGGCCATGCTGCTCAACCTAACAGCTATGTGGTGACCTCTCAGGGCAGACAATACGTAAGAAATCGACGTCTGCTCCTCGGTGTTCAAGAGCCTGCGTCCACTGATTGTTCAGAAGATGATTACAGGCCACTTCCACCAGTGTCACCTCCTACAAACCTCTTGTCATCTACAGTATCACCACCTCAGAGCGAAGCACCTGCCACTGGTGTTGTCGTTCAAACTGCCCAACCTGTAGTGACTCGTTCAGGGAGAGTTAGCCATCCTAACCCACGTTATCAGGACTATGTAACTGGCTAGATATGCCCGTCACAGTTATTACAGTGTTACCTGTTATACTGTTTAGTCATATGTTCAGTTGGTGAGTGTTAGCTTAAGGGAAGGGATGTAGTGTTGATAAATGTTATTTCATAGCTGATAAATGCTATAGCCCTTTAAGGGTGATGTTACATGGGAAGGTGGCTGTGGTCGGGGTACACCAGTGTAAGCCAGGGAGAGAAGGAAAATAAACGAGGAACACATTCGGTTAAATCCAGTCTGTATTGTGTCAGTTATTGACAAATCTACAGTCTTTGTAAACAACCTTGTAAGATGCAACCAACAAATGCATTGGCCAAAGTTATCATGGAAAATCCTTTAACAATTGAAAGAGTACTACAACAAATATATTGCTTTCCTCAGCAAACTGTTTTAATATGAATATGAGATAGGCCTGAAGATTGAATGCTGTATCAGATGCAGACAACCACTCTTGGGGTCCTCTTTTAAACTTTCAAATTGAGATTCAAATCTGTGGCGGAAGGAAGTTCTGCACACAAATGTGTTTTAAAAACACTCCATGTCTGTCTCTTTTTTATTTACATACAGGTACCATTGAACTGTTGTATAAATGCAATTTCACACTCGTAGCCGTGCAATATGACTCTGTATCAGCCATGCTACATGTGTTATATTGCTCATGTTATGTTATATTATGTTTAACCGTGTCTTTAATCAACACTTTAAGTGGTTAAATCAGGAAACAATAACAGTAATTGTATTCAGAAAGCAATAATCATTGAAGTATGTTGGCTACCATGGTTGGCTAATTATACAGTAAATAAGACTAATGTTCTTATCTAAACTACCGCTGTTATAGTTTAGATATAGATGCAGTACCTCTGAGATAATGTGTTCATTATCTGCAATACTACATAATCTGTTTGTAGCTATCATTAAATATGTATTTTAGTCTAAACACAAGAAGAGGAAAAAACACAAAATATATTTTCTTCATTGCTAAGCAGATTTATTCAAGTACAGTTTGCTATATTTCTTCTCAATATAACACCTTGAACAAAGAGAAAGACAGACAATTTTACTTAGATTGATCCAAGAAAGTAGAAGAATATAGTTTTGTATATACTGTTTTGAAAACACTTAGATGTATACAGATTACAGAGATTTCAGTTTTTCTCAGCATTTATTAATTTGAATTAATGCACAGCCAATAAATGAATTAATTTGTACTGCCTGGGTTATATTGAGTAGTTTTTCCAAAGTCTGTTTTCATAATTGATATTTTTTATTTAAGTATCTGTAATATCATTGTTTTATGTATATGTTCAAATTCAAGGAAGTGCTTTCAAAACATTTTCTTTATCATTCAGATGAAGTATTTTGATATTTCACTCATCAGGGTTTATGAGCTTTTTTACAGACCCATGGTGACCGCTGCAGAGTGTTGGAAGTCCAAAGATCTGCGTCTTCTACGTCTATATCCAACCTCGCATGACTGAAGATGACAGACAAGAAAATATTTTTAGCAATAAAGGGGTCATATGATGTTGCTAAAAAGAACATTATTTTGTGTATTTGGTGTAATGAAATGTATTTATGTGGTTTATTGTAAAAAAAAAAAAAAAATTTCCACATACTGTACATTGTTTCTCCTCTATGCCCCGCCTTTCTGAAATGCCTAATTTTTCTACAAAGCTCATTGGTATAAAAAGTGAGGTGTGCTCTAATTGGCAAGCTATCCGGTGCTTTGTGAGTGGTCGAATGCCTCATGCGTGTGACAGAAATGTTACGCCCCTTGTCATACTGTAGTGCGTGTCCCAGTCAGAACACAGGCGAGACAAGATAAAAACAATAAAACCCATTACAAACGAGCCATTTGTTGCATCCATTGGGGACATAATTAAGGATTATAATGACTTATACTGTCTTTTTAAGTGTTGTGTTGCATTGCGCCACGTAAACATAAACCCATGTCTGCATTTGTGATCGGAGAAACGACAAACAACTAGTTCTACTCTACACCAGCGGTTCTCAATCCAAGTCATAGTGCCCCCCAGCTCTGCATAGTTTGCACGTTTGTCTTTGTTAACACACCTGATTCAGATAATCAGCTCATTAGAAGGGAGCTCTGTGCATGAACTGTGTTCCCATTGACACTTACACAGTGTTCATTGCTCCCTTCTACCTGAGCAGGGGAAATCTATTTAAATTTACCTCACTTCGGAACATTCATTCACAGATTTGCGCTGCACAACGTCTTCACACACGGACAAGTGTGACATCATATACCTCTGTAAATAAATGCAATTTAAATTCACATCTCGCACACTTCAGTGCACTTTAAATGGAACATATACATTCACTTTGAACTGGAATCATGGCGGAATATCCTGTGATGTCCACTTCGCAGAGCACTTATGTTTGAATAGAACAAACGTCTGAAGCCATAAGAGAGACATAAAAAATGCACGGGGTCGAGAAGACTGGAATTAAGAAACGCTGCTCTACAATGCTCAGAACTCGCGTTTGAATCATCAGTGGCAAATCCTTTACATATGTAAACTTACTTACAGACTGTGAGTCATAAGCGCCTGCATTGCAGTCTTTTCTCCCAGGATCAGGAAACATTCCTTCATAAAATGCGTCCCACATATCTAAATATTTGGATTGAACTGTTCTGGAACAGTTTTGTAAATAAAACGATACCACTGATTTCTAGTTCTGTCCTCTTTTGGAAGGCCAAACTAAGTATTTTCACTTTCACATTGAAACAGCGTCTCCACGACATTGTATCAGAGGCAACAGCGAAAGTTACACCATCTTTGTGTGAACATTTGGGCAGCGTTATTTAAATTGACTCACATCGGGACGTAGACACATGGGAGCGTGTTTAAATAAGGCATTTTAGGAGGGCGTGTACAAGTCTTAATTTTTATGAAAAATATCTCTTTGGGTTTGAGATTTTAGTCTTTGTAACTTAATAGATCTTATCTATTCACAAACAGCTTGTAACACTCCAAAGAGAAAGGAACACTTGAAATCACATCATATGACCCCTTTAAATACATGGTTTCTACAATGCAAATGCTTATTGAATGTGTTTTCTTTTAGAATGACCTGTCTTAAAAAGTTTGTTATTTACTTGAAGGTTACTGTCAAAGCAATGAGTAGACAACTCAAATTTACGGTCCCAACATACCTGTGCGCATCTTCCATTATCTACAAGGCAGAGATGAACTTGACAGTGCAGGAAGATGCGGTCAGAGTTTCCTGAGAAGGTGAACATCCTGAAGGAGAAATGGCTTGTTGTATCAATACCATTCTGAAGAACCTCCACTGTGCCATCTTCAGGGTTGGGGCATCTAGGACGTTTTAGGAAGGAAAGCAATAGAGGTCAAATTATTGCATGGCATGATCAAGCATATGGTACAACCGTTTTCCTGTACCTACTTTCTGAAATTATGCCAAATGTATTCAATTAAACATAAAACATTAAGTCACTCACTCTCTAATGATTAGACTCCAACGAATATCATGGTCAATATCATTAACAGGTGTTGCCCAGCAGCTGTCCAGAACTGTTGCAATTTGACTTCTGTCCACTCCTAAAACCTCAACAGCCACGTAAATCTGCTGGTTCACTTGTATTTCCACCTCTCCTTCATATGGGCTAGTAAACTGTGCATCATGGTAAGGAACCATGTGGATCTCATAGCTGCCCTGGCCAGGAACCTCCTGACTTATCACACTGGGGGCAAAAATGTACAAATATCAGCAACAATGCCATGCATAATTGGTAATGTGAAAGTTGATAGCTCATGGCTCATGCCTTACTAAACTCATTTTACGAACCTTTCACTTACCACTTAACGTGTTCTAAAGGACAGACATGTTAACTATTGGAACTTGAATGTTGTCATTCCAAATGGTTAAAAACATGAAGATTTACCAAAACTGCAGTAATGCTTTGTCTCAATCACTTCAAATAGAATACTATTCACTGTCTGAATACTACACACTTGTAGGTACTAAGTGACCTTACCCGCCTTCAGCTCGGATACCCATGGGCATAGATAGTGTCTGGATCAGAGGATATGCACAAGAGAATGTAAAATTCATCCATCTTGCTCTTGAAATGATGCTCTGATCATTGCTTCTCAAGTTAGATTGAATGGCATTTTGGTAGATGAAGTGAGTCCTGTTGCTCTATGAGGACATTAACAAATCTCAAGCTACAGGTCAACTTACTAATCATACATATAAATAAAGCTCTAGTGAAACAAAAATGGAAGAATAATTACTGTCAGAGTGGTTCCACATATGTGGTCTTCGTTGTCAAAATTAAACAAAAGTCTGCCATCCTCAAGGGTCCCTCTGCAGCTTGGGTCATTTAGGTGAAGGGTCTCAGCAGAAAAACCAGATTCAAAGAGCTGGCAGCGGGACAGAGAAATGGAGCCAGTGCTACTGGCACAGGACTCCACAGCATCTGAGCAGATAAAGGATTTTAAAAATATAATTATTTTTTATTAAACATAATATAATTATATGTACTTTATGGCATTTTGGCTTTTATTTTTTACAGGAGAATGGGGTGGTGGCTGGGACTTGAATTTCGAAATCACTTGAACAATGCTTATCCATCGAAGTGCTGACCAATAAGAAATACTGCTGACTTGTTTTACGTTCGTCGGTTTTTACCGATTTTACAATCGATTCAATGAACACTTGTCTTAAAAATCGAAAATGATTTTTTCACAAAAGTGACAGTCCTAGTGCTAACTGAGAGCACACTGAAACTGTTTAAAAGTGTGCCACCTTTTCTGTGCGACCTCTGCAGCCAATGAAAATAGTGTTTCTATACAAATTCATTAAATAAAACAATGAATGTTAAGATAAAAACTTAGTTAGTATAGACCCCATATTATTACATTTATTACTCAGGAAGCTGTTCAAAATCTGGCCATGCCACAAAGCACCAATCAAATAGTTAAACTTTAAATGACGTAATTTTAGTCCCAGATCATTGTTAATGTGCATACTGACTTCACCCCAGGCTGGAAGATCAAGTGTTTGCATTTGAATATTTGCATTTTTCAGTGCAAATGAAAAAAATTTCAATGTGGCTTTATTAAAGTCTGTATTTTTTTACATACTATTTTCTGTTTTATTTTTGCTGTAGTTTTTATTGACTTTGTTCACAATGCTAAAACATTTACTAGATCTAAAACCTCTATTCGATTATGACTATTTGTGTTTTGCACTTTCCTAATATATAGAAAGAAACCAGAGAAGCATGTAACACTTTTTTTTAACATTTAACATTTGTAACTTACATTCTTATTACACCATAATCCAAAGTAAAATATCAAAACATTATTAAATATGATTTCCTTCTATACATAGTAGAGCTGTGAACTGAATAAAACAGTGTTTCTGTGTGAATAGTTATTTTGTAATATTGTTTTGATCAAATTATTAATTAATGATATTATGGATATATCTATATATTTGACATATTGATTCCAATATGATTCATTAATAAAAATTTCTAAGAACACTATTAGTAAGTATAGCCATTCACCATTAAATTTTAAAGCAAAAGCCTTCAAAAGCCTTCAATCCTCTTCCTAAAGACCCGTTCTGTAAAAAGTTTATTTCCAACCTGCTTCAACACGCTTGCTATTTTCAAGCAATCCGGAAGTCTTTGGTCAGCAGGTCCTTGTGTGTTTTTGTCAAGGTTATGCTTCAGTGCCTAGTGGTGCTCATTGGTCTCCTAGTGGTTCTAATTTATTTGACACCTGTTTATGTTCTTGTTGATTACCCTGTTGGTGTATTTAAGATCTTAGTTTTCCTTGTCTGGTATAATTTATTGTAAAGTGTAATTGACCTGTTCATTTTTCCTCTTAGATTTCTCTTGAATTTTTATTTAAATGACTTTCTGCCTGAATTCTAAATTGTTTGTCTTATACTACACATGGCAGAATACTGGACCTCTAAATCAGATTTATTTTTGCGGTTTTCTCCCCCACACCTATGGACCTGCCGGTGTTCTGTCGATTTGTTCTACGCTGTCAGATTTTCCTACCTCCCACTAAAACAGTGGGTACAACGAAAAATGCTACTGTAAAGTTATGATTTATTAATGTCTACACCTACCACAACCCTAATCATACCCTTGGAATACTAAAAAAATACAGTAATTATACGTTATATTCGCGGTTGTAGCTAGAAGGGATACGGTTACAGGAAACCAACAATAAATATTAGTTTCTACCAATTAGATTGCATTTTTATTAAAGTCTACACCTACCCCAACCCTAAACCTACCCTTACAGTAATGCAGATACATTAAATATCGTTGTTTAGCATTAGACAAAGGACCCGATATAGATGTGCGTGTGCGCAGTAAACCCGGGTAGGAAAATCTGACAGGGTAGGATAAAATGTCAGGACACCGGCCTCCAACTGCTCTACCTTAAATATAAGGACCATTTACTGGTGGACTACACTAGAGCTAAACTCTGCAGCGCATTGGCCCTCCAGGACAAGATCTGAATAACCCTGCCCTACACCCTTCAAGCTCTCACTCCGGAGGTTAAACTCTTTGAAGGGATTAGGGAATTGGGATGAGCCCTTCCGAATGGAATGCAGGGTGGGTCCCCTTCTTGCTCTTCTTGCTCCAGGCTCCTCCCTCTGTCATTGCCACCCTGGTCTCTCCACCCATTATTTTCCATGGTTTCTTCCTCTTCACAGACTCTGGGTCCTTCTCCAAAGCCCCCTTCCTTCCTTTTCAGTTTCTCTGTCTGGTATTGTTTATGGTAAAGTGTAGTTGCTCTGTTAATTTTTCTCCTATGTATTTATCTACACTTGAACATTTGATTAGGGTTGGAGCTAAACTAAGCAAGACTTTTGGTCTCTAGGTTGAAGACTTCTCTATCAAAACCACAATTTTATACATTTAGGAAGACAATTGGAGCTGTAGAACTACTGTTTTTTTTATCACTATATCTAGACTAACACCTATGTGGTTTAATTTTTGAGTCAAGAATATGTCAGTCCATCGTCAGACAGAGAATGACATGTGTTGTTGTCCTAAAAGTGGGTCTGATGAGTACGCTTGAGCACAGAGTACATACTGACCATTCTCGGTCAAAAGAGGTGTTCTTTTCAAAGCTAGACTCATTAACTGTGTTAATTATTCTTAACCCTCTGAACTGTCCATATTAATCACACAAAATTATGTCATATTTTTCCCATTAATGGATTCACAGTTTTGAGAGAATGAGATAAGAGCACATAGCTGTGTAGACTCTGAGGCCCGGTTTCACAGACACTGCTTAAACTAAGTCAGGATTAGCGAATAGTTCAATTAGGACATTTAAATAATTTTTAAGAATGTACTTAGAAAAGAAAACATTACTTGGTGTGCATCTTGAGGTAAAACAAATGCACTGATATATTTTAAGATCAGTCAGTGCAAGTTTATTTCAGTTGAAACAGTTTAGACTTACATTTTAGTCTAGGATTAGGTTTAAGCCTTGTCTGTGAAACCAGTGGTGAAAGTTTAATGTAATAATATGAAAGCTTTTTAGATGTATATACAATATTAAATATGTGTAAAAGCACTTACCAAATATTTCAAGATTTGGTCTTTGACCATCCAGGCAAACACAGCCTAAGACACCACTTCTCTCTTGACAAGCCTCGTGTTCGGTGCAAGTATCACACACTTAAACAGAAACAAAGAAAATTGCACACACACACACACACACACACACAAAAACATGAACACATGCATTGATTTGGATCTTGACCAAACCATAAGTGTTAAAGTATATACGTTAAAATAGAGAAAACAGTTTAAAGCTTACAATTTAGCAAACCATCAACATGGAAAGACCAGCGACCATTCACATTGATATTACTGCTGGATGAGAGTTCTGGGGCACTGGCTGCTGGAATTGTGAAAGAACTGACAGAGTCCAGCGTGTCATAACCAGCCTTTAAAAGAACAAAAAGTACATGTAAAACCTCAGTCAAATCCTGTTACAAATAAAACCATCTCTTGCATACAAATAAGGAATGAATTGGGCATAAGTAATTCCTTGTCATTCATTTCTGCTATATTTAAACTGTGTAAGGATCTTCACTCCACTCACCAACCAAACTTGACCTGTTTGTGCAATGTCACCATAGTTGATCAGGATGAAAGAGCGGTCACCATTGGAGACTAAAACAACTTGGAAAGTAACCTCCTTCAAAAAACAACAATTCCAAAAAAGAAAAAAAAAAGACATTTAATTTACATATTTTAGAATCGAAAACACAGAGAGCATTCATCAGAAATAAGAGATTGGTTCTTACCCCTCCACCAGAGAAGTATAGCACACTGTCCCAGGTAGCCACAAAGGCTGATGTAGCGGTAAAACCAATGGAAGGGAAATATTGGTTAACAGCTTGAGTGACTTGTGCCAGTACAGCACTACTTCTATCCTCTCTGTAGGAGATAGTTCCACCGTTGCGATTGTTAAGGTCAGTCCACAGAGGAGCAATGATGTCTATTCCAGCGTTCAGATAAGGAACGTAGGCAGACAGTGGTTGAGTAAAAGTCAGGTGACCATTGTTGTTCACCTAAAATTCAGATCAAATTCCTGTAGAATTATGCTCTACCAATGAAAAGTATAATTAATTTTAAAAAGATATTTAAAAACATTAAGTTGTACACTAAAAATGAGCAAAATCTGTTTACTCAAGGGTAATACTGATGTGTAATTTAATTGATGGAATAATAAGAAAAATATAATTAACCAAAAATTTATAGTCCAACGCTTACATAGATCTGATTGTATGTGCGTCCAAAGTATTTGAAAGGCTGCTGCAGGTAAATGGCTACAGAGCTTCCATCATCTGAAACAGGATTTACTAAGTCTCCATCCCCATATGGCAGGAAATTAGCCGGCACTAGTAAAAATAGAAGCATCAATGATTTGTTTACATCTTCCAAATGAACATAAGTTCTTAAAATGCAATGGTTAAAAATGTTAGTATTATGTTGCTGACAAACAGTCAACTCTTAGGCTTACAGTTTAGTGAACGATCAACACGGAAAGACCAGCGACCATTCACATTGATATTACTGCTGGATGAGAGTTCTGGGACATTGGCTGCTGGAATTGTGAAAGAATTGACAGAGTCCAATGTGTCCTAACCAGCCTGTAAAAGAAAAAAGTGCATGTTAAAACCTCAATCAAATCCTATTTCCAATAAAAGCATCCCCTGCTTATAAATAAGGTATGAATTGGTGGATAAGTAAGTCCTTGTTATTCATTTCTGCTAATCGTAAATTGTGTATGAATTTTCACTCCACTCACCAGCCAAGATTGTGCTGTTTCTGCAATATCACCATAGTTGATCAGGATGAAAGAGCGGTCACCATTGGAGACTAAAACCACTTGGAAAGTTACCACCTTCAAAAAAGCAACAATTCCAAAAAAGAATAAAAATAAATGTTTGACAATAGTTACAACCGAAAACACGCAGAGAACATCAATACAACAATCAAAGATTAGTTCTTACCCCTCCACCAGTGATGTACGGCACACTGTCCCAGGTAGCCACAAAAGCTGATGTAGCGGAAAAAGGCACATTAGGGAAATATTGGTTAACAGCTTGAGTGACTTGTGCCAGTACAGCGCTACTTGTATCCTCTCTGTAGGAGATAGTTCCACCGTTGACATTGTAAAGGTCAGTCCACAGAGGAGCAATGATGTCTATTCCAGCGTTCAGATAAGGAACGTAGGCAGACAGTGGTTGAGTAAAAGTCAGGTGACCGTTGTTATTCACCTAAAATTCAGATCAAATTGCTGTAGAATTATTTGCTACCACTTAAACGTATGATTAATTTAAAAAATATATTTAAAAACAAAGTTGTTAACTTAAACATGATTTAAATATATTTACTGAAGGAAAAACTGATGTGTAATTATTAATTGATGTAATAATAAGAAAAATATCCTCAACCAAAAAGTTATAGTCCAATGCTTACAAAGATTTGATTGTACGTGCGTCCAAAGTATTTGAAAGGCTGCTGCAAGTAAATGGCATCAGAACTTCCATCATCTGAAACGGGATTTACTACGTCTCCATCCCCATATGGCAGGAAATTAGCTGGCACTAGTAAAAGTAGAAGCATCAATGAATTGTTTACATCTTCCAAATGAACATAAGTTCTTAAAAGGCAATGGTTAAAAATGTTAGTATTACGTTGCCGACAAACAGGCAACTCTGGCTTACAGTTTAGCGAACCATCAACATGGAAAGACCAGCGACCATTCACATTGATATTACTGCTGGATGAGAGTTCTGGGGCACTGGCTGCTGGAATTGTGAAAGAACTGACAGAGTCCAGCGTGTCATAACCAGCCTTTAAAAGAACAAAAAGTACATGTAAAACCTCAGTCAAATCCTGTTACAAATAAAACCATCTCTTGCATACAAATAAGGAATGAATTGGGCATAAGTAATTCCTTGTCATTCATTTCTGCTATATTTAAACTGTGTAAGGATCTTCACTCCACTCACCAACCAAACTTGACCTGTTTGTGCAATGTCACCATAGTTGATCAGGATGAAAGAGCGGTCACCATTGGAGACTAAAACAACTTGGAAAGTAACCTCCTTCAAAAAACAACAATTCCAAAAAAGAAAAAAAAAAGACATTTAATTTACATATTTTAGAATCGAAAACACAGAGAGCATTCATCAGAAATAAGAGATTGGTTCTTACCCCTCCACCAGAGAAGTATAGCACACTGTCCCAGGTAGCCACAAAGGCTGATGTAGCGGTAAAACCAATGGAAGGGAAATATTGGTTAACAGCTTGAGTGACTTGTGCCAGTACAGCACTACTTCTATCCTCTCTGTAGGAGATAGTTCCACCGTTGCGATTGTTAAGGTCAGTCCACAGAGGAGCAATGATGTCTATTCCAGCGTTCAGATAAGGAACGTAGGCAGACAGTGGTTGAGTAAAAGTCAGGTGACCATTGTTGTTCACCTAAAATTCAGATCAAATTCCTGTAGAATTATGCTCTACCAATGAAAAGTATAATTAATTTTAAAAAGATATTTAAAAACATTAAGTTGTACACTAAAAATGAGCAAAATCTGTTTACTCAAGGGTAATACTGATGTGTAATTTAATTGATGGAATAATAAGAAAAATATAATTAACCAAAAATTTATAGTCCAACGCTTACATAGATCTGATTGTATGTGCGTCCAAAGTATTTGAAAGGCTGCTGCAGGTAAATGGCTACAGAGCTTCCATCATCTGAAACAGGATTTACTAAGTCTCCATCCCCATATGGCAGGAAATTAGCCGGCACTAGTAAAAATAGAAGCATCAATGATTTGTTTACATCTTCCAAATGAACATAAGTTCTTAAAATGCAATGGTTAAAAATGTTAGTATTATGTTGCTGACAAACAGTCAACTCTTAGGCTTACAGTTTAGTGAACGATCAACACGGAAAGACCAGCGACCATTCACATTGATATTACTGCTGGATGAGAGTTCTGGGACATTGGCTGCTGGAATTGTGAAAGAATTGACAGAGTCCAATGTGTCCTAACCAGCCTGTAAAAGAAAAAAGTGCATGTTAAAACCTCAATCAAATCCTATTTCCAATAAAAGCATCCCCTGCTTATAAATAAGGTATGAATTGGTGGATAAGTAAGTCCTTGTTATTCATTTCTGCTAATCGTAAATTGTGTATGAATTTTCACTCCACTCACCAGCCAAGATTGTGCTGTTTCTGCAATATCACCATAGTTGATCAGGATGAAAGAGCGGTCACCATTGGAGACTAAAACCACTTGGAAAGTTACCACCTTCAAAAAAGCAACAATTCCAAAAAAGAATAAAAATAAATGTTTGACAATAGTTACAACCGAAAACACGCAGAGAACATCAATACAACAATCAAAGATTAGTTCTTACCCCTCCACCAGTGATGTACGGCACACTGTCCCAGGTAGCCACAAAAGCTGATGTAGCGGAAAAAGGCACATTAGGGAAATATTGGTTAACAGCTTGAGTGACTTGTGCCAGTACAGCGCTACTTGTATCCTCTCTGTAGGAGATAGTTCCACCGTTGACATTGTAAAGGTCAGTCCACAGAGGAGCAATGATGTCTATTCCAGCGTTCAGATAAGGAACGTAGGCAGACAGTGGTTGAGTAAAAGTCAGGTGACCGTTGTTATTCACCTAAAATTCAGATCAAATTGCTGTAGAATTATTTGCTACCACTTAAACGTATGATTAATTTAAAAAATATATTTAAAAACAAAGTTGTTAACTTAAACATGATTTAAATATATTTACTGAAGGAAAAACTGATGTGTAATTATTAATTGATGTAATAATAAGAAAAATATCCTCAACCAAAAAGTTATAGTCCAATGCTTACAAAGATTTGATTGTACGTGCGTCCAAAGTATTTGAAAGGCTGCTGCAAGTAAATGGCATCAGAACTTCCATCATCTGAAACGGGATTTACTACGTCTCCATCCCCATATGGCAGGAAATTAGCTGGCACTAGTAAAAGTAGAAGCATCAATGAATTGTTTACATCTTCCAAATGAACATAAGTTCTTAAAAGGCAATGGTTAAAAATGTTAGTATTACGTTGCCGACAAACAGGCAACTCTGGCTTACAGTTTAGCGAACCATCAACATGGAAAGACCAGCGACCATTCACATTGATATTACTGCTGGATGAGAGTTCTGGGGCACTGGCTGCTGGAATTGTGAAAGAACTGACAGAGTCCAGCGTGTCATAACCAGCCTTTAAAAGAACAAAAAGTACATGTAAAACCTCAGTCAAATCTTGTTACAAATAAAACCATCTCTTGCATACAAATAAGGAATGAATTGGGCATAAGTAATTCCTTGTCATTCATGTCTGCTATATGTAAACTGTGTAAGGATCTTCACTCCACTCACCAGCCAAACTTGACCTGTTTGTGCAATGTCACCATAGTTGATCAGGATGAAAGAGCGGTCACCATTGGAGACTAAAACAACTTGGAAAGTAACCTCCTTCAAAAAACAACAATTTAAAAAAAAAAAGAAAGAAAAAAATTTGACATATTTTAGAATCGAAAACACAAAGAGCCTTCATCAGAAATAAGAGATTGGTTCTTACCCCTCCCCCAGAGAAGTATGGCACACTGTCCCAGGTAGCCACAAAGGCTGATGTAGCGGTAAAACCAATGTGAGGGAAATATTGGTTAACAGCTTGAGTGACTTGTGCCAGTACAGCACTACTTCTATCCTCTCTGTAGGAGATAGTTCCACCGTTGCGATTGTTAAGGTCAGTCCACAGAGGAGCAATGATGTCTATTCCAGCGTTCAGATAAGGAACGAAGGCAGACAGTGGTTGCGTAAAAGTCAGGTGACCGTTGTTATTCACCTAAAACTCAGATCAAATTGCTGTAGAATTATTTGCTACCCCTTAAACGTATGATTCATTTAAAAAATATATTTAAAAACATGAAGTTGTACACTTAAACATGATTTAAATCTATTTACTGAAGGAAAATCTGATGTGTAATTATTAATTGATGTTATAATAGGAAAAATATCATTAACCAAAAAGTTATACTCCAGTGCTTACAAAGATCTGATTGTATGTGCGTCCAAAGTATTTGAAAGGCTGCTGCAAGTAAATGGCATCAGAGCTTCCATCATCTGAAACAGGATTTACTAAGTCTCCATCCCCATATGGCAGGAAATTAGCCGGCACTAGTAAAAGTAGAAGCATCAATGATTTGTTTACATCTTCCAAATGAACATAAGTTCTTAAAAGGCAATGGTCAAAAATTTTAGTATTATGTTAACAAACAGCCAACTCTTTGGCTTACAGTTTAGTGAACGATCAACACGGAAAGACCAGCGACCATTCACATTGATATTACTGCTGGATGAGAGTTCTGGGACATTGGCTGCTGGAATTGTGAAAGAATTGACCGAGTCCACTGTGTCATAACCAACCTGTAAAAGAAAAAAGTGCATGTTAAAACCTCAATAAAATCCTATTTCCAATAAAAGCATCCCCTGCTTATAAATAAGGTATGAATTGGTGGATAAGTAAGTCCTTGTTATTCATTTCTGCTAATCGTAAATTGTGTATGAATTTTCACTCCACTCACCAGCCAAGATTGTGCTGTTTCTGCAATATCACCATAGTTGATCAGGATGAAAGAGTGGTCACCATTGGAGACTAAAACCACTTGGAAAGTTACCACCTTCAAAAAAGCAACAATTCCAAAAAATAATAAAATAAACGTTTGACAATAGTTACAACCGAAAACATGCAGAGAACATCATACAACAATCAAAGATTAGTTCTTACCCCTCCACCAGTGATGTACGGCACACTGTCCCAGGTAGCCACAAAGACTGATGTAGCGGTAAAAGGCACGTTAGGGAAATATTGGTTAACAGCTTGAGTGACTTGTGCCAGTACAGCGCTACTTGTATCCTCTCTGTAGGAGATAGTTCCACCGTTGACATTGTAAAGGTCAGTCCACAGAGGAGCAATGATGTCTATTCCAGCGTTCAGATAAGGAACGTAGGCAGACAGTGGTTGAGTAAAAGTCAGGTGACCGTTGTTATTCACCTAAAATTCAGATCAAATTGCTGTAGAATTATTTGCTACCACTCTAAAGTATAATTCATTTAAAAAAGATATTTAAAAACATCACGTTTACATTTAAACATGGGTAAAATATGTTTACAGAAGGAAAATCCTGATGTGTAATTAATAGGGGTGCCCCCTAAGGCCGGGCATACACTGTGCGATTTTCATCCGATTTTGAGCCGAATTCTGACTCGTGCCACTCTTTTTCGGTTCGGGCCGATTTTCAGCATTTTCGTGCGTCATTTGCCGTGCAGTGTACAAGGGGAAACGAGAGGCGATTAACCTCTCCCAACCGGCAATCGATTGGTCGGATGGATTTCTGACATGTCAGAAATTTTGGTCGCCTCTCATGAGGTATCGCACTATTGAAGCAGGGCTACAAACCGTTTTTCCGCGTTTCCCTCACTGCGCATGCGAGATACCATGATGACACAGCATGTAGTGTGGACTGAAGTAATGGAGGAAAAACTTGTGGAGTTATGGCAAAGAAAAATAAAAATAAAAGAGGGTAGAAAACTCCTGCTTACCTCCAGTTCGTATTGCAAAATGGATAAACCATATAGGCCACGTCTTCCGAGCCACCTGCGTGTCTAGATACGCCGACGCCTTTTTTTCTTTTTTGGACGTTTCAGCACACAGAATTGTGCATATCACCAAATCAGTGCGTTTATTCCGGGAAAGCATGTTTATTCTGAAACAGCCACAAACATCCGGGTTCTAATGGATCCTACGTGTTGATTCGGTTGATTCCCCACATATAGTGTGATCAGTCAAATCGCAACTCGACGATCGGACCGTACAGTGAGCGCATAAAAATCTTGAGTTTTGGCTTTACATCGCATGCGATCTACTCTTACAGTTTGAGTTGGTACCTTGCCGAAATCGCACATAAATCGCACAGTGTATGCCCACCTTAAACGTAGACTAAGCATTAGTCAACAAGAAAAGACCAAGTCAACCACATTATTTTTAGTCGATTATTTGCAGAAGAAAAAAATCCAAAGGAAATAAAGTCATGCTTTCTGCCACGAAAAAATGTTAACAGCAGTTCTACAAGCTAATATGAAGTACATCGGGCAGGGCGTTCGATCGCTTGCCTATTATTAATCGACCTCAAATATCGATCTGAAACATGTAAGTAGTAGAAACTTCACATGGCCACTCGCTCTAACGTTAAACTATAAAAATGTGCACTATTTCAGTGTTTGTGCAGAATGTGGAAGCGCATGCCAGTCTGATCACTTGCGCTTAATTTTTTTTTGTCATACAAATAGGAGTTATACATCTGTGTAAGCTTTAAATACTCTTATTTTATTTGTGTGTGGTCACAATAACAAAATTGTGATTTTGTAAAATAATGAAAGCAAACAGGGTGCACGTACACGTTCATGTTCTGCCGTCTCATCTCAGTCTTTGAACTTGAGCACATCAAATAATAAAACTAAACTCTGTGTATAGTTCCCTCAGGCATAAGAAATATAGCCCTATCTCTAGAAAGCTAAATGTCTGCTTTTAAACAAACCAATTCAGATGGAAAACTTCTATTCTCAGGTTATGTGATCTGTATAAAACATTAATGTAAGCACATCCACTGAGGAGATTATCAATTCATCACTGCCGCTGAAAATACAGCAAACACTGGTTTATCAACGAATTCTTAAAATGTTAAGGCAGTCTCCTTGCTTTTTTTCCTGATGCATTCATAATAATTACTTCTGCCGGTGCACTGTGTGACAAACCTTATTTGTGTGCTACATAGACAATTAAATGTTAATTACTATGATTTATGGTTTATTAATATGAATGTGCGATTAGTCGATTAACCGTTTAACATGAACGTCTACTGGGCGACCAGAAAAATATTTAGTCAAGGCAGCCCTACTAATTAAATAATGTAATAATAAGAAAAATATCTTCAACCAAAAAGTTATAGTCCCAACGCTTACATAGATTTGATTGTATGTGCGTCCAAAATATTTGAAAGGCTGCTGCAAGTAAATGGCATCAGAACTTCCATCATCTGAAACGGGATTTACTACGTCTCCATCCCCATATGGCAGGAAATTAGCCGGCACTAGTAAAAGGAGAAGCATCAATGAATTGTTTACATCTTCCAAGTGAACATAAGTTCTTAAAAGGCAATGGTTAAAAATGTTAGTATTACGTTGCCGACAAACAGGCAACTCTGGCTTACAGTTTAGCGAACCATCAACATGGAAAGACCAGCGACCATTCACATTGATATTACTGCTGGATGAGAGTTCTGGGGCACTGGCTGCTGGAATTGTGAAAGAACTGACAGAGTCCAGCGTGTCATAACCAGCCTTTAAAAGAACAAAAAGTACATGTAAAACCTCAGTCAAATCCTGTTACAAATAAAATCATCTCTTGCATACAAATAAGGAATGAATTGGGCATAAGTAATTCCTTGTCATTCATGTCTGCTATATGTAAACTGTGTAAGGATCTTCACTCCACTCACCAGCCAAACTTGACCTGTTTGTGCAATGTCACCATAGTTGATCAGGATGAAAGAGCGGTCACCATTGGAGACTAAAACCACTTGGAAAGTAACCTCCTTCAAAAAACAACAATTCCAAAATAAAATAAAAAACAAATGTTTCACAAATTTTACAAACCGAAAACACGCTGAGCATTCATCATAGATTAGTTCTTACCCCTCCACCAGAGAAGAATGGCACACTGTCCCAGGTAGCAACAAAGGCTGATGTAGCGGTAAAACCAATGTGAGGGAAATATTGGTTAACAGCTTGAGTGACTTGTGCCAGTACAGCACTACTTCTATCCTCTCTGTAGGAGATAGTTCCACCGTTGCGATTGTTAAGGTCAGTCCACAGAGGAGCAATGATGTCTATTCCAGCGTTCAGATAAGGAACGTAGGCAGACAGTGGTTGAGTAAAAGTCAGGTGACCATTGTTGTTCACCTAAAATTCAGATCACATCACTGTAGAATTATTTGCTACCACTCAAACGTATGATTTATTTAAAAAATATATTTAAAAACATCAAGTTGTAGACTTAAACGTGATTTAAATATATTTACTGAAGGAAAAACTGATGTGTAATTAACTGGTGTAATAAAAAGGGAAATATCCTCAACCAAAAAGTTTTAGTCCAATGCTTACATAGATCTGATTGTACGTGCGTCCAAAGTATTTGAAAGGCTGCTGCAAGAAAATGGCTTCAGAGCTTCCATCATCTGAAATTGTGTTCACTATGTCTCCATACCCATATGGCAGGAAATTAGCCGGCACTAGGAGAAGCATAAGCATTAGTGTATTTTTTAACTGGGTGATTTAATAGGACTGTCCTAATAGGGCTATAGGGATCTTTAATGCCTGCACCTACACTTTGATTAGGTAGATTTTTTTTTTCTAATAAGAACAATAACTGCTTTGAATAAATCCACTGAGTAACCCCTTACTATTTGAAAATTTTAACACAGAATTGTATGGCACTACTGATGAGCACATTCATACTGTAGAACAATACTGATAAATCATACAGTACATAAATAAAATACTACCCATTACAATGCAAGATTAACTACATATTCCATCAGGAAGTGAGGTACAATTTGCCACATTTGAGCTGTGTCTTTAGTATTTATATAAAACTTTTCATATCAATTAAAGAATGATTTATGGACAACTCTTTTAATGTTTTCGAGCCATGCAGACTTTCAGTTATTTCTGGAAAAATTAGAAAATGGCTATCTACAGACAAAGCTTGAGAGGATCTGCAGAGAAGAATGACTGGGGGGGGGGGGGGGATGCAGGTATACAAATTTGTTGCAATATCTAAATTATTTGGTCTGTTATCGCTAGTAGGATTTTATCGCTAGTAGGCTATAAAAAGTGAGGCGTAGATATGACAGAATCACATTCACAATGCAATGAAATTATGTCAAGGGCCACATGGAATGAGTTGATGGGGCAGATTTGGCCCGCGGGCCTTGAGTTTGATATTTGTGCATTAGAAGATGTGCAAATTGTATCCATGAAGGGGATGCATGTAGTCAACAATAGTCCTCAACACAGGCAGGAGCTTGAGCACCCACTGGAATGGTCGAGCAAACACAGAAAAGTATAAAATATTCTCCATTAATTTTAACAAATCAAAAAATTGATCAGAAACCTCTGTTTGGTGGATCTCATATTGGGTGCTGGTGGGTCACACAAATTCCTCATTAGAATTCACCTTTGCATTTTGTGCCCCATTATGGATTTTTTAGGTAGTGTAGGTAGTGTGTAACACAGCTCTAATTGAATGAAAACATACTGCTTTTAAATATGCAAGCGCACAGTGTATAAAGTTAATGTCGCTCAAATAAAGAGTCAACTCTGAATCATTGAAACAAGTTTTTTTAAAAACAAATCCCAAGCTGTTCATGTTGATGTAACATGAAACATTAGCATATTGCCTTTTTCGCATTGATTTAAACTAGACGCCACTTTTGGAGTGGTAAAAATAGCTGGGTCCCTTGCAATGCTGTACATAAAGCAGCACTGCGCTCACAAACGCTGCTTTATCAGGCATTGCAGGCATGATGAAATGAAAATGTGTCACAGTGTCTGTCTGTGTTTCCCTGGGTGTACACTAGTGGTCTCATTTCCCCATAGAGTCACCCCACTGCAGGCACTACATTTCCCACAAGCCTTTGTCCCATTCATCACTGTTAATTGCACACTTGTTAATCGCACTCAGCTGTTCCCACTTTCATCGTTTTCACCTTTACATATATACCCTGTTTGTGGTTATCTGTTTCATGGAGTCCTTGGTTTATGTCACCCTGCTTTTTTGTGTTCCCTCCTGTTTTTCATGTTTCTTGTTTTGAACTGCTTTTCTGTTTTGGATTTTGATTTTTGGATTCCCCTATTAAACACCACAACTGGATCTCTCGTTTCGTGTGTGCATTCATAACAGAAAGACTCCATCATGCCCAGATCCAGCAGTGTGGGATTTCGTATCCGTTCCCCAGCCAGCATGGAGGAGCGGAGGGGGAGGCTCTTGAACCTAACCACCCTCCGTCAAAAGGGGAGTGAGGTGGGTGGTTTAGCTCAGATTTTTTGGACGATGGCAGTAGGGCTGGGATATAATGATGAGGCACTGAAGGACCTATTAAACGCCTGCCTGGATGACACTGTGCCTGAGTCGGAGATGAAGGGGCTGAAGATCCTGGATTTTTGGAGGTTCACCAGGTACCTACACCATCATCCTCAATGGGATACCCCAGCCACACCTGTCTCTCCAGAAACGATGGGCGACTCTAGGCCTGTGTCTCCAGACAAGATGGCCGCCAGCCCAACCCCTCGGCTCAAGATGGCCGCCAGCCCAGCGCCACTGCACAAGGACCCTCCAGAGTCGAGCCAGGTCCCGTGGACCCTCCAGAGTCGAGTCAGGTCCCGTGGACCCTCCAGAGTTGAGTCAGGCCCGAGTCAGGTCCCTGTGGACCCTCCAGAGTCGAGTCAGGTCCCCACTGATCAGGTCGCCGCTGAATTCCCAGAGTTTGTCAGAACACCATTGACCGTCCAGAGTCAGGTCAAGTCACCATTAACACCCATGAGTAAAGTAAAATCACAGTTAAACCTCCTGAGTCAAATCAAGTGACCGTTGATCTCTGTGAACAAAGTCAGGTAAGAGTTGATCTCCGTGAACAGGGTCAAGTCATGGTAGGTCTTTATGAGCCTAGTCAGATCACTACTGTTCTTCCAGAACTTCATCACATCTCAGTAGATCTCCCAGAGCTTCATCATATCACAACAGAGCTTCCAGAGCCTCGTCACATCCTGTCTGTTGCACCCAGCAATGCTCTCTCAGCCTGTTTTATTGCTGTCAAGGAGACTGTTACGGTGGTGGAACCTCCAGAGGTGGATGCAACTGCTGCAGAACCTACGGAGGCCATCTACCCTCTCGTCACAGCTATGGAGGCCACTTATGAACTCACCACCTGCCCTGTCATGGCCATGGAGGCCATCTACCATCTCATCATGGCCACGGAGGCCGCCATTAACCTGTTCATGTTCTGTTTCAGTCCTACCTGACCAGACTTGCTCTCCTGTGCCATCTACTCCACTGTGGTGGTCCTTTGCTCCACCCTGGTGGGATTCTGTCTCGTCTGCTCAGCTGTGGTGGTCCTCTGCTCCGCCCTGGTGGGCTTCTGTCTCGTCGGCACAGCTGTGGTGGTCATCTGCGCCACCCTGGTGGGCTTCTGTCCCGTCTGCTTGGCTGTGGTGGGCTCCAGTTCCACCTGCTCCACCCTGGATTCCTGCTCTGTCGGCACTGCCCTAGGCCCCTGAAATTTCTGATCCGCCCTGGCCCCCTGAACTGTCTGATCCACCCTGGCTACCTGCTAAGCCATCACTTCCTGTCCCTGTTCCCCTCGATGGACCTGGCCCTCCATCCCTCCTTCTGATCCTCCACCATTCCACCTCCCTCCTGGTCTCTTTGTTTTGTTTTTGTTGTTTTTTCACTTCCTGTACCTGTTCCCCTCCATGGACCTGATCCCCCATTCCTCCCCCTGGTCCTCCACCATTCCACCTCCCTTCTGGTCTCTTTGGTTTGTTTTTTGTGTTTTCAGAGGAGGATCTGGAAGCTGCTCCTTAGAGTGGGGTAATGTCACAGTGTCTGGTCTGTGTATCCCTGGGTGTCCACTAGAGGTCTCACTTCCCCATATCGTCACCCCACTTCAGTACTGCATTTCACACTAGCCTTTATCTGGACTAATCCCTACATTGTACACAGCTGTTTCCACTCATATTGTTTGCACCTGTCTATAATACCCTGTTTGTTTCTGTCATTGTCACGGAGTCCTTGGTTTATGTAATCCTGCTTTTTCGTGTTCCCTGGTGTTTGTCGTGTTTCTTGTTTTGGACTGCTTTTCTGGATTTTGACCTTTGCCTGGCTGATTTATGATTCTGGATTACCCACATAAAACATTGCTTTTGGATTTTCTCGTTTGTGTACATTACGTGACACTTCATCGCTCCAACGTTGCGTTAAAATACTTTAATCAACTATATTTCTAACTATTAATAAACAGTAATTAGGAGTTTATTAAGGCAAAAGTTGTAGTTAATAGTGAGAATTGGTTCCCAAACTAAAGAGTGACCAACTTTTTTATTGTGGTTTCCTTCCAGGAATTTTTTTTTTTTTTTTGTAATAAAGACAAAAATGAAATGTAAGACATTGCTTATGACTTCCAAGATGCAAGACAAACATTCAGATATTTGTCACTGTCTCACAAAAAGTTGGACATGTGGCCACTTTAATATGTTGCAGTCCTGTTACCTCTTCAAACTACTGTATCAATCACTGACACTGTCAAGTAATGAATTTAACGACAAATGCAACAGTAAAGAGGGGAGGCAAAATAATTATTGAACATATCAAACTATAACTGGAAAAATTCATTCCCTGTTCTTTCTTGTCTCATGTGTGTATAGGTATTAATGGGCCCAAAGTGTGCCAAGAAAATATTCTTCAGCACTACATTTAGTATTCGATTCTATTATATGACACAAGAGAAGCACATCAGTATTGACTCCATACTCTTCATACTGGAAAAGGCAACAGTTGAAAAGTGATATGCAATCTGTGTCAAATTACTTTTCCTCTGTAATGTCCATCCTTTACTAAGAAGGGTGGGAAGTAGAAGAGTGGGATGCGAAATATATCACAATCTTAACACAAGGGAAGCACATCCCTATTTCCTATATGTGAGCTGGTTGCAATAATCACTCTACCTCTAAAGCAACCCAGGTTACAACTGAGGATATAAGGAAGCAGCCAATACTCAAGCCAATGTTCAAAGGTATGACAGAGGATGGGGCTGGTGCCTATAGCGAGAATCCCACTACCCTATCAGTATACAGCCCTTCCCTTTCTGTGACCTTGATTACTTGTATTGGCAAGCTTAAGAAGTGATGTTTTGATTTGTTGCGTATGCCTAAAATCAAGCATTGAATTAACTATAGACGGTTTCAACGGCAACAACATAAACAAACGTTACTGCGCATGAGCGCTTTTGTGGACCTAACTTAACTTCCGGTAGACTTCCAAATAGAATCAATAACAACAGCCAAGTCCCTCTAGAGTAGATATTTTTTGATAACAAACAAAATGTTTGCTGCGTGGATCAGGCGGACTTAATGAAAATGCTAAGTCATTATTTGCCAACAGGAGATGTTTTAAAACATAGACATAAAGCGCTAGAAATAGAGGTTTCCCCAGTAACAGCTGTAAACAAAGCAGAGCTGGTACGCTCATACGCTGCTATCAGGCATATAACATGCAAGTCTTCCTTCAGAAATACAGCGATATAAAAACAACTGTGCCTCGCTTTGATATTTAAACATATAAATGTAAGGAATTATTATTATTAAACGTGCAGTACTTAACGTTACTCAATGAAGCCTTTTTGAAAAAAAATCAGTTTTAAAATTGTGGTGAGTCTCCAAAAATAAATAAATGTATGGGAAACACATCCCACAGCACAACCACCTGAGCCCAACTTCAGTCTACTCGTCACCTTGCCGTTAACTGCGTTTGTAGAAGCCACTGCAGCCAGACCGATATACACAACACAGACTGGAGGTTAACTTAGGTCCAGGCGCGTGCGCCCGATGAAACCATCTATAACTAACCATGATGCTCTAATAAACTATATCATTGCTATAGGCTTATAAAATATGTAATATTTAGATCAACAAATATTTAGAAACAACTGAAGCTGTATCATTCTATTATTTGTTTAACTTTTATTAGACTGCAGATTATTAGTTCATTTATTTTTGTACATTATGTAATGTTATTTGTACATAAACATTTTACTAGTTCGGCTTTTTTGAAACTGCTGCCAGAATACAATTTTTGAAATATAGTAAAATGTAAAAAAAAAAATTATATGTTCTATATACAATATGTATTAAAATATGATATATATGCACACTTTTTAAAGTCAACTAATCACTGTAATTTACATTCTCATTCATAAGAAATTTCTGAGTTAAACTGGCAGTTGAAAGTTATTAAAACAAAACAATGTGTGCTGTGGCCACCTTTTTATGTTGAACTAAGCTGATTAAACTGCAATTACAGAACAATATACTGCTACTGAACTTAATACAAGCCCCGTTTACCAGATACTTTAAGCATACTTGATTATTTTCAGCCACAAGTACTATGCTCAGTGTATTGCAGTATGAATAAATTAAGAAATTGTTTTGTTTTACTATTTTGTCTTTATCTGCCTATTTTATATTTATTTATTTATTTATTTATTTATTTATTTATTTGTGTGTTGTCATCATTACCAAAGCAAAGAGAGCAAATACAATTTTGTAATCAAATACATCAATTGTCATCTTAGCTGTATTAAAAAGCCTTTTTTTATTTTTTATTAAGATTACCAAACACTAGTTTAGATTACACTTTGACTTGAGCTAATTTAAATGTTTTTATAAAGCATGTTTAATTTTTAATGGTTTTATTACCTATTTCTTCTTATTATTATTTTTATTTAATACATAGTGTGTTTAAAGTTTAGCAGTATTTAATAACTAAAATAATTTTGATGTAGTGAATACATAACAGGTTTTTTGTTTTGTTTTTTGATTCTCTGGTGTTTCATGTTGGCACGCTGCCAAGTTTATTTATTTGTTATCGGGCAGTAAGTGGTGGGGGAAGAAAAAATGTCAACTACCAACAAATAAACTGGAAACTAGTCTACATACGATCAGTTTGTTAAGGTTTGGCTACTGTGGTCTGAAACCTGCAAAACTTTGACTGCTAACTAACTTAAATATGTTGAACCACCTCGTGTTCTTACTAGTACAACCAGTATGGTCATGTGACTGCTTTTTGAACATGATATTTTATAAATATACATAAGTATGTTGGTAAATAATTTCATTGCTTATTAAGATACATCTTAATTAATTTATAAATAGTATCAAATCAATCCTTCCAAATGTTGCTTTTTAATATTTTAATTGTATTGTGCACTTCTGTATATAAATTGTAAAAATGAAACCTTTCAATCTGGTTACATTCTTTAAGTTGTTTCACAGCATTCCATTCTGATATGTCAGTTACGGGGGAGGGTATATTTTGCTCCAGGTGTGAAACACATCAGTGTTCGCAGTGTTGTGCAGTCCAAATAAGCTGCGAATGCCCTGCATTCTTCCGTCGTTTAAGAGAATCGTCCCGCTTTCTCATGGGTTTGTTGACATGTGGGTGATTTCATGGACAGGATAACTGCTCTCATAAGTAGAAAAATGTGCTGTTGATGGCAATTACTTGATTACAAAAATCACATTGTATTTGATGTAAAACAAAAAACAAAACAAAAAATGTAACTATAAAACCTGTAACTATATTTTTCATGTTTTCTCAAGCAAAGCAGAAATAATAGAAATAATGTTGAAATAATCTCTATCTGGAAACATGCTTGACCGAATTAATCAAAGTAATTTTTTTATAGTTCCATTATAGTTCTATTCATTTCCATGCTCTTGCTTGACTTAACACCTGGCCTTAAAGCAAAGTTGGTGTGAGAACCTGAAAGTTTGATGTGTTGTTAAAGAGATTTCTGCCTCCAAATTAACTACATTCTGCTCAAGACAAAAAGAGATAGAAGCTGTAACTGTGAGTGAGGTGACCATAAAGTGATGGTCAAGCTTCAGTCAGTGGTGGCCATTGCTACCTATGAGCACTGTCCCTTTAACTGTCATGACTTAGGTCTGTGTTGCTATATTTTTGTCTTGTTGTCTGTGTCTAGTCTCAGAACACATGGGTTTTGTTTTGACAGCTCATGTGTTCTGCTGTCAGTGTTTCTTCCCCCTCCCACTCGTTACCCTTAATTCCCTGTGTTCCGTCACACCTGTAGCCACTCCTTCCTCATTAGCTCTCCTCTATTTTAGTTCCTCTCGTGCTCTGTCTTTTGTCAGACCGTTGTGATTGTTTTGTGCTTCGAGTGTGATTGTTTTGTGCTTCGAGTGTGATTGTTTCAACCTGTCTGCCTAGTCCTGCCTTGTCGTGTTTTTGGATTTGTATTCTTTCCCCGGGTACTGCTCTTGTCAGTCTAGACTGGTTCTGCCTCCGGTCCCTGCCTCACCTCTCTTTTGGATCTTCTGAGACCTGACCCCCAGCTCCTCTCTGCACTCTGTCCTTTCCTTCAGGGATTTTGGTGTGACTTGACGCTGCGTCCCCCAACGACGCTCTGGTGGATGAGACCTGACGTTGCATCACAGAAGACGCTTGGACTGGTCCCCGCTGATAGATTTCTTTTGCTCTACTCTGAGGAGTAGCCATTCTTCTGTTTTTTTTTCCCTGTTTGCCCAGTGTGGGCTAATAAACTCTGTTACCTGCATCTGAGTCCCGCGTATCCCTGACAGAACGGTCTGACCACGATGGATTCAGCAGGTGCAGACCAAGTAAGAATCGCAGTCAGTCAACAAGGCATTCTACTGGGACAGCATTCCAGCCAGTTGACCACCACCACTAGGGAGGTTGAGGGCCTCACAGCCCAGGTAGCGGACCTCAATCTCCAGATTCAGAGGCTCCAGCTTGAAGCCTTGGCCAGCAGATCGGCTACTCGTTCTGAGCCTGAACCCCATGCCAATTGTCCACCGCCATATGATGGGGACCCTAACTCCTGCCGTGCCTTTCTGTCCCAATGTTCTCTGGTCTTCGCCCTCCAGCCTCGGCGCTATGTTACTGAGGAGTCCCAAGTCGCATTCGTGATCACCCTCTTGAAAGGAAAGGCCCGGGACTGGGCAACAGCTGTGTGGGATGCCCGTGCTCCATTCTGTGCCACTTTCCAGGACTTCAGGGCAGAGATGATCAAACTGTTTGACCGCTCTGCTCAGGGCGATGAGGCAGCTGCCCAGTTAGCGCGGTTGAGCCAGGGCAGGCAATCAGTCACCGATTACTCCATCCAGTTCAGAACTCTGGCAGCCTCCTGTGACTGGAATGAGGCAGCGTTGCGTGCAAGGTTTCGGGAAGGTTTGGATGATGACATCCAGGATGAGATCGCCACTCAAGATCTACCGCAGAGTCTTGACATCCTTGTGGATCTGGCCCTCCGTGTGGAGGGGCGCCTTCAGCGTAGACATCAGCGGCGTGGTGCTCAGTCCCCCTGGATGCTGGTGGAGGGCGTTCCTAGTAGTGCTTCCACCTCCTTGTCACCGTCAACAGACCCTGAGCCTATGCAAGTGGGGCGTCTTCGCCTCACCCCTAAAGAGAAGCAGGAACGTCTGACTCGGGGCCTGTGTCTGTACTGCGGGAAGCCGGGCCATCGAGCTATCCAGTGCCCGTTAAAAGCCAGAGCCCATCAGTAGTCCGGGGGATCCTGGTGGGTGCTACTCCTCATGTCGACTCCCCCATCTCTCGTACCATGTTAAAGGTCTCGATTCAGCACAAGGACTCCTTTCATTCCTGTTCTGCACTTATTGACTCTGGTGCTGAGGGCAACTTCCTGGATGCCTCTGTTGCAGCACGGTGGGGTATTCCTACTATTCCTCTTTCTTCTCCTATTTCTGTTCGCTCCCTAAATGGTCTCCTCATCTCTTCCATCACCCATTCCACTACCCCTGTAAGTTTGACTGTGTCCGGCAATCACTGTGAGGTAATTGAGTTGTACCTCCTAGATTCCCCGGGTGCTCCTGTTGTCCTTGGGCACCCGTGGCTGGTGCAGCACAACCCTCATGTGGATTGGTCCGGCAATTCTGTGTTCTCTTGGAGTCAGTCATGTCTTGCGTCTTGTCTTGGTTCTGCTTTGTCTCCTGGCTCTGTGTCTCCTGTTTTTCAGGTTGAGGAGGGTGATCTTGCCGGGGTCCCGGAGGGGTACCGTGATCTTTGTCAGGTCTTCAGCAAGTCCCGGGCCACATCCCTGCCTCCTCATCGGCCGTATGACTGTGCCATCAACCTCCTCCCAGGCACTTCTCCGCCCAAGAGTCGTTTGTATTCCCTGTCTAGTCCTGAGAGAGAGGCCATGTACAAGTATATTCAGGACTCCTTAAATGCCGGCCTCATCCGGCCCTCTTCCTCACCTGCTGGGGCTGGGTTCTTCTTTGTTAAGAAGAAGGATGGCTCCCTGCGACCCTGCATTGACTACCGTGGCCTCAATGACATCACTGTAAAGAACCGGTATCCTCTGCCTTTGATGTCATCAGCCTTTGAGTTGTTACAGGGAGCCAAGGTCTTTACCAAGCTAGACCTCCGTAATGCCTACCACTTGATCCGTATACGTGAGGGGGATGAGTGGAAGACAGCATTTAACACCCCGACGGGACACTTTGAATACCGGGTCCTACCCTTTGGGCTTACTAATGCCCCAGCTGTCTTCCAGGCCCTGGTGAACGATGTGTTGAGAGACATGGTGAACAGATTTGTCTTTGTGTACCTTGATGATATTCTCATCTTCTCTCCCTCATTGCAGGTCCACACTCAACATGTCCGTCAGGTGCTACAACGGCTGCTGGAGAACCAGCTGTACGTCAAGGCAGAGAAGTGCGTGTTCCATGCCAAGTCGGTTTCGTTCCTGGGGCATATTATCTCGACGGAGGGGATCAAGGCCGATTCCGCTAAGGTAAGGGCCGTGGCCGAGTGGCCAACCCCTGACTCACGGAAGGCGTTGCAGCGGTTCTTGGGGTTCGCCAACTTCTATAGGCGATTTATCAGGAACTTTAGCCTGGTTGCTGCACCCTTAACTGCACTCACCTCTCCTAAGGTATCGTTCAAATGGAATGTACAAGCTCAGGAGGCCTTTGGTGCTCTCAAGTCCCGTTTCATCTCTGCTCCTGTTCTTTGTCTCCCAGATCCGGAACGGCAATTCATTGTTGAGGTGGATGCTTCTGATGTCGGGGTAGGCGCGGTCCTGTCCCAGCGGTCCCCCAAGGATGGGAAGGTGCATCCTTGCGCCTTCTTTTCTCACCGTCTGAGCCCAGCCGAGCGAAACTATGACATAGGTAACAGGGAGCTGCTGGCAGTCAGGCTGGCCCTGGGGGAGTGGCGCCACTGGTTGGAGGGCGCAGCGTTGCCCTTCTTGGTCTGGACGGATCACAGGAATTTGGAGTATATCCGTTCGGCCAAGAGGTTGAATGCCCGCCAGGCCCGCTGGGCACTTTTTTTTGGGCGGTTTAATTTCTCCCTCTCGTATCGGCCAGGATCAAAGAATGTTAAACCTGATGCCCTTTCTCGTTTGTTCGAGAATCCCGGTTAGGAGGTGAGCCCCAGTACCATTCTCTCCAGAGAGGTGGTGGTGGGGTCCCTTTCTTGGGATGTCGAACGACGGGTAAGAGAGGCCGTGCGGGAGGGGGAGGTCCCAGGGGGGTGTCCGGGGGGTCGGTTGTTTGTACCGGCTGCGCTGCGTCCTGAGGTCCTTCGGTGGGGTCATGAGTCCAGAGTTGCTTGTCATCCAGGGGTTCGGAGATCGCTGGCTGCCATCCGTCAGCGATTTTGGTGGCCATCCATGGCCCAAGATGTCAGGCAGTTTGTGTTGGCTTGCTCAGTTTGTGCTCAGAATAAGACTTCTAACCAGTCTCCTGTTGGTCTGTTACAGCCCCTACCCATTCCCTCTCGTCCATGGGCACATCTGGCCCTTGATTTCGTCACTGGCCTTCCCCCGTCGAGGGGTAACACTGTTATTCTGACGGTGGTGGACCGCTTCTCCAAGGCGGCCCATTTTATCCCCTTACCCAAACTCCCCTCCGCCAAGGAGACAGCTCAGGTGGTCGTGGACCACGTCTTCCGGATCCATGGTCTTCCGGTTGATGTGGTCTCCGACAGAGGACCACAATTCGTCTCCCAGTTTTGGAGAGAGTTCTGTAGACAGATCGGGGCCTCTACGAGTCTGTCTTCAGGTTTCCACCCCCAGACCAATGGGCAGGCCGAGCGAGCCAACCAGGATCTTGAGCGTGCTCTCCGCTGCCTAGCATCACAGAGTCCGAGCTCCTGGAGTCAGCAGTTGTCGTGGGTTGAATATGCCCACAATTCCCTCCCGGTGGCGTCTACGGGTATGTCTCCTTTTCAATGTTCTGTTGGCTATCAACCACCCCTTTTCCCTGCACAGGAACCCGAAGCTGCGGTCCCGTCTGCCTTGGCCTTTGTCCGTAGGTGTCGGCGCACCTGGAGGAGGGCTGAGGAGGCCTTGGCCCGGGCTTCCAGACGGATCAAATTGGCGGCTGACCGTCACCGGACTCCGGCTCCCCAGTACCTTTGCGGACAGAAGGTATGGCTTTCCACCAAAGACCTGCCCATCCGGGAGCCTTCTCGTAAGTTGGCACCCAGGTTTATTGGGCCATGTCGCATCACCAAGGTCCTGAGTCCGGTGGCAGTGCGGCTCAAGCTTCCTCCCACGCTTGGTCGGGTTCACCCTGTCTTTCACGTGTCCAGGGTTAAGCCTGTGTTTAGATCCCCCCCTTAATCCCATTGTCTCTTCCCCCATACCCCCTCCCCCCCTTCGTCTAGTGGATGGTACTCCTGTTTACACTGTGAGAAAGCTTTTGGATGCTAGACGTCGTGGTCGGGGTTTCCAGTATCTAGTGGACTGGGAGGGCTACGGTCCTGAGGAGAGGAGTTGGATTCCGGCTCGGGATATTCTGGACCAGACTCTGATTGAGGACTTCCGCCGGCGACGAGGTGAGACCCTCCGGGTTGCGCCTGGTGGCGCAGCTGGAGGGGGGGGGTACTGTCATGACTTAGGTCTGTGTTGCTATATTTTTGTCTTGTTGTCTGTGTGTCTAGTCTCAGAACACATGGGTTTTGTTTTGACAGCTCATGTGTTCTGCTGTCAGTGTTTCTTCCCCCTCCCACTCGTTACCCTTAATTCCCTGTGTTCCGTCACACCTGTAGCCACTCCTTCCTCATTAGCTCTCCTCTATTTTAGTTCCTCTCGTGCTCTGTCTTTTGTCAGACCGTTGTGATTGTTTTGTGCTTCGAGTGTGATTGTTTTGTGCTTCGAGTGTGATTGTTTCAACCTGTCTGCCTAGTCCTGCCTTGTCGTGTTTTTGGATTTGTATTCTTTCCCCGGGTACTGCTCTTGTCAGTCTAGACTGGTTCTGCCTCCGGTCCCTGCCTCACCTCTCTTTTGGAACTTCTGAGACCTGACCCCCAGCTCCTCTCTGCACTCTGTCCTTTCCTTCAGGGATTTTGGTGTGACTTGACGCTGCGTCCCCCAACGACGCTCTGGTGGATGAGACCTGACGTTGCGTCACAGAAGACGCTTGGACTGGTCCCCGCTGATAGATTTCTTTTGCTCTACTCTGAGGAGTAGCCATTCTTCTGTTTTTTTTTTTCCCTGTTTGCCCAGTGTGGGCTAATAAACTCTGTTACCTGCATCTGAGTCCCACGTATCCCTGACATTAACAGGTTACCCTTTATTACTCGGTGGCATGACTAGGAAATCAGTAGGTCCTAATCCTGTAGGAAAATCTTATCTAGAGATACTATCGCTCAGACCCCTTCTTAAGACAAACATCAAACGTCCAATTTCTTATTTACGCATTTAAATTTATGCATTTAGCAAACGCTGTGCATTCAGGCTAACAGTTTTTATCTAACATGTGTGCCCTGGGAATCAAACCCACAACCTTGTGCTGCGAACACAATGCTCTACCATTTCAGCCCCAACATTGCAGGACTGGTTTGATGTCAAAACTTGTATAGAAGAAGAAGAAAAGGTGAGAAAAAGCCACTAATTATTATCTTGTAATTACCTTGTGCGTCAGTCACTTTACCTGGAGGAGAACAGAGAATTGTGTGTCAGATTTTATTATTCAATGATTATTTTATTATTTAAACTCACATAATTCTTTATTAACAATTCGATTTTAAAACAATAAATATATATATTTTTAATTACATTAAATGGAGGACATTTTGTTATGAATAATGTTATACATATTTCTCAATGTCATCATCATCATCAATTACTTAATTGATTTAATCATTCACAAATTAGAATTTGAAGTTAAAATGCAGATTACTTCAACTTTAACAGTTTATTAATAGGATTTATAAAGTAAATTTCAGACTTACTTGCAAGAAGAGACAGCAGTGCTGCTAACACATATAATGGGGCAGGTTTCCCCATTTTTTGTGTTTTCACTATGTGATTTTTTAAGAAAAAAAAAAAGAAAAAACATTCTGAAACACCTATGGCACCAATCACAGTATATTTTTAATGTAACTTTTTTTTTTCCATCATTAATACTGATTAAGCACAACTACAAAAAATAAAAATGATTGACTTTGATTTGTTAAAAGGCAATTAATCTTACCAGAATATCCAACGGATTTTGTGATGCTTCCAAATACAATGATCTAAACACCCTCTTGAAGTTTTTGAAACAAATGACAGATATTGTCACTATTTATACTGATTTTTAGGAGGTGGTGTTTTCACATAACTTACAGTAATATCAATAGAGCGAAAATTGAGATGACGAAAACCTGTCTTACTTGCCCTCCTGCTTTTACCTTTGTAACACTGTACTGATTTCTATTTAACTTCTCAGTTTAATTAATGACCAGACACATAAAACAAGTTAAAATAACTTCTTTTTTTTAACTTTCAAAACCTTAATATAATAGTATAATATTGAGGAAAATGGCTAGCACTCACATTTTTCTACATTTCTGCTCAAATTACTTTTATATTTTTTGTGAATTGCATTGTAAGGTGCGAAATCTCAAATAAGACTATAAATTAAACTTCAAGGTGAGACGTCCTGAATTAAACCTTCCAAATCTACATTTCACTGATGATGTGGCATAAATCTATTTTCTTAGGAACATATGCAATATTTTTGTCTGTTTTACTAAGCTACATTTAAAACTATGTTCATATACATTGTACATTTTTACCAATAAAACTGAATCAAATTTGAAATGCAATTTATTCATGTAACAGTTCTCATAATCATTCAAGTAATTAGATGTGTCTTTGGTTACTACAGTTGAACCAAAACGATGTTTTAATTAAGTTTGAATCACATTAGAAGAAGGACTTAATTCAAACATGATTGGTGATCAGATTTTAAAGGATTATAATCAAGTATTATATATATATATATATATATATATATATATATATATATATATATATATATATATATATATATATATATATATATATATATATATATATATAAAAAAAACAATGCTGATGCTGCTGAATTTAACACAATTATCATATTCACTTTTAAGGATACTGGGTTCAGCATCTGTGTACAAGAGCTATGTGGCAATGAAATTTCAGTTAAACACATGAATCAGACTTCACAAAATTATATTTGTCAAAGGACTTTGTCTCAATACCAATACTTTAACTTAAGTACGATTTCAGTCATTTTTACACTATTGAACATTTGATTTTGCAAATGTTTAGGCTATTTTTATCTTTATCTTATTATTTTTATTAGGATATTTACAACATCATTTAACTTAATGCTGCAATTGTTTTTAGATGCTTTAAACTGTTTTTTTAAGTTTAAAGTATGTACTTTTCTTAAGGGGATTAGTTCTAAATTTCTGGAGCAGTTTCCAACACTGTACAAAGTGTATAGTACAGAAAGTCACATGTCATTTGAAGCATTTCAGAAATGAGAACCTTTTTGGTTTGAATTGACTTTTGGAACTTCTTATATATTTTAAACAAATTGATCTAATAATTATAAGATATAAAAAAATAAAATAGAAAACATTGCTATTAAATGTGTCATGCATTTAAGAACCCTCTACAGTTAGAAATTAGACTACAGTAATCCTGCATTGATTATTGCAGGAATAGATTAATTTTACATACTATGAAGTCTTTTTTCACTTTTTGGTTATAAGAATATTGAATTAATTGTGTGTACTGTATTATATTTATTATTTACATATTTCTACAAATATTTGTATTTTTCTGAACACTGGCTGAAAGTTAATGCCAGCCTGTCAGGTGATACAAGTGGTTGTCTACAGCCCCAATGTGTCTGTATGGTCCTGCAAGAAGATAATACATGTAGATGTTTAGTACATTATGTGTTTTGACATCATCCTTTAACACACAAAACTGCTGAAACTGTGATGGTGACAACCAAATAATAATACTTTAAGCTGAACCAAAGTCAAGCTTTCAATTATCAAATGACAAATACTTTTCAAATAACTTAAATCTCTTAGCGACAATATAAACAGAAGTATCTGTAATCTGCATAATTTATTCATGTTATAGCAATGTTGGTATACGGAATACTATTATTATTCAGAGATTTCAAACCTTCCGCAAACGTGCCCAAATCGTCAAACATGAAAACAGATCAAGGAAATAGTTACTCTGTAAATATTTGAGATGCTTTCTGTTTAAACAGTGTTTGGATTGCAGAACAGGCACATCTGTTGCCAAAGGCTTTTTATGTTTTCGCATGAAAAATCGGGGCAATGACTGTCAACATAAATACAGAAGAATGTGGGCAATTAATGTGTACATCAACTAAAATAGTATGTCTGTTAAAGATATTTGAGGTATTTGAATGTAGTGTTTACTTATATTTATAATATTATGTATATGTTCTGTTTAATTTTGTCTTTTTTTTTGGTCTTACTTTGCTTTCAACTTCCATTAACTTTTGCACATAGTTCTGTTCTCTCTCTCCCTCTCTTTCTCTCCCTCCACCTCTCCATTCTAACCAAACCAGTCTAACCAGATTAGAATTTCTTAGGTTATAGAGGAAAGTGTCTTCTGAAATATACTACAAACAATTTTCCTGTAAGCATTAGGTGATTTTCATGGACCAGAAGTTGAAAGACATATACCTTAACTTACAAAGAGCTTCATCAGCTCACCAAGATAATTAAACCATAGGAACTGGAGGTCAGAGATGTGAAAAAGAACCTTATACCACTGATCTAAATCGAGATTATAAAAGATTAGACATAATGACATGCAAAGACAGTCAAACTGAAGTATTTTTCATCCTAGCCATGCAATGTAAACTAAGATCGAAGGTCTTTTGAAAATTCACAATCCATATGCAATTGAAAGTCGAGAAATGAAAGTGAAAGTCATGACATTTGCCAAGTATGGTAACCCATACTCGGAACTGGTGCTCTACATTTAACCCATCCAAGTGCACACACACAGCAGTGAGAAGTGAACACATCGTGAACACATCGTGAACACACACCCGGAGCAGTGGGTGGCAATATATCCAGCACCAAGGGAGCAACTGGGGGTTCAGCCACTTCAGCCATGGGTATTGAGGGAGGAAGAGAGCGCTGTTCATTTATCTGTGTTTGGTTAATTATTCTTAACTGTCTATTTATTTAAACTGAGCCTGGTTTCTCCCAAGGTTTTTTTCTCCATTCTGTCACCGATGGAGTTTCGGTTCCTTGCCGCTGTCACCACTGACTTGCTTAGTTGGGGTCACTTCATCTACAGCGATATCATTGACTTGATTGCAAATAAATGCACAGACACTATTTAACGGAACAGAGATGACATCACTGAATTCAATGATGAACTGCCTTTAACTATCATTTTGCATTATTGACACACTGTTTTCCTAATGAATGTTGTTCAGTTGCTTTGACACAATTTATTTTGTTTAAAGCGCTATATATATAAAGATGACTTGACTTGACTTGACTATTTAACCTGTTAGCCAGCACCCCCCATTATGGGACTCACAGCTGAAAGTGCCTTTACTTAACTTATAACTGTAACAGCTTCCTACTTCAGTGTGTTACATACAAACATACTTTTGCGGTCTTTGGAAAGAAGACACTTTGGGCTTTACTTTTTATCAACCAGATTTGATAATGCTCAAAAATATTAAAAGTTATAGACATTGAAGTGCCTTGAATTTTTTTTTTTACCACTCTTAAATATTTTTTTTTTTACCACTCTTAAATATTTTTTTACTTGATATAGAAATACATAAAATGAGTCCTGGAGCAATTTAGAAAAGTAATATGTTGAAACCCACATGTCTCATGAGTTTATATTTCAAATCTGAATAAGATATCATGAAAAATGAGACTCCTACAAACATTTTTCTGAGACAATGTCTAGACCCCCCATCCCCCAAATATAAGAAAATATATTTCACAATAGTATTGAAGGCTTCTACAAACTATTTAGTCAGTAAACATACCACTGCATAGTTTTTTTCAATTATAAAACACCAGACAGAAACTTAGACATCATATAAGTGATTTACTTTAGCACTTGAAAAATACAATAAGAATAATTTGAGTAAGAAAAATAAGAACAATAAAAAAATAAAAAAGATCTAACTTTGTTTGCCAATTACAGAAGATCCTGAGATTGCTAGAAATGCAGCATTTACAATGCATTACGATGCAAATAAGTGCTAATGTGCTGATGGCCACTTATACAGATGGTAATAACACAAATGTGCCATAAAGTCAATAATCCACTCTCTCTATTCAAATAGACGCGTTCACTTCGATAGTCGTGTTAATGCAGTAATAGCGAGCTGATTTGGGCTGATTTGCACTCAAACAGATGGTAATCATGCAGATACATTCACATTCAACATAAAACACACTCTCACATATATAAAAACTGTTGAAAAATAAACAAAGACAAAGGCGATCTCTATAAGTTCCGCCTTCATCGGCTGACGGGTGCATCAGAGCGCGTCACAAGGGAGCGCCAAATTTCAAATATACTATCTTTCGCCTAACTTTCATTCATTCTTTTTTCCGGTGGATCGTCTCATTCTGTTTGTGAGACTGTACGCTGCAAAACCATGCTGTTTTTTTTACTACCAAGACACAGTTTCCGACAGTGAGTTATTCCATAACGGACGCAAACAGTTCTGTCGCTGAAGAACTGAAACGTAAACAAAGGAATTATGATCCATATTACAACGTTATTGTTTCGTTGGACCAAACGTGCTCCATGAGATGTCATTCAGTGGACCCTTACCTTTCTAACTAAACTGGGATTTACAGCTGTGGATGTGTTTATGACTAGTTATTACGACGTATCTGGTATGTACAGCGTTTCTAATGTTCATATTTTTTTTTATGTGTACTGCTTACTAGGCCTGTCAAAATTGCTCAAAAATGACGTTCAAATATTCCCTCTAAAAAATACATGAATATTCGAACTATCCAAACAACTGGTGGCGCATGTTGTCTATGAGGCATATAGAACTGACATTGAATGCTCCGAGGGAGCTGTGCTGTGGTAAACATGGAACTTTTCCTTGACATGAAACGATAAATAATCAAACCTCGGATCCATTGCTTGACAGAACTCCCTGAAGCCTGCCCCATCCGCGATACTGATCAGTCTCATGTCCTTACAAATGAACGAAATTATTTTATCCATTATGGCCTCTTGTCGTGTTGCAGACAAAGAGCTTGCGGCGGGCGATGCAAAGTAACGTTAAGAGTCAAGACGTGACTGTTTAGCTGGAGTTCCACACATTATTATGCTCATTTGGTTGCACATTTTTGAGATGTGACCTCATGTTGCTAGTGGTCGAATGGTATGCTAACTGTAATCTTAAATAGCTTTATCTCGCGGGTCAACAATTTTACCTCATTTTCTCTGCTGCGGTCTCTGCACTTGCTGGCATCTTCCATAAAGACGCGTCAATACACCGCCGAGTATGCATCATACTCAGAACGACTGACTGAAGAATGACCCTGCGACCGAAGGGAGCCGATGAGTCTGCTGCACCAGGAGGGGAGCCCGGTCCGATGCTGAGTAAGCAAGGAAACGCGAATGACGGAGGGACTCTCGCTGCATCCGAAAGGAGCTGCAGCTATGCTGCACCAAAAGGGAGAGTTCCCCTTGTGACTGGATACGAGGTGTGATTTGATTCATCGGGGTCTGTGGCTCTGCTGCACCGGGAGTGAGAACCCCATATGCCATTGAGCATGCAGCACAACTCAATGACAGACGAAAGGCTCACACTGCGACTGAAGGGAGCTACGACAACGCTGCACCGGGAGAGCTCTGTCCGATGCAGAATAGACAAGGAGATTTGTAACAACAGCTGAAGGGCCCGTACTTTGACCAAAGAAGTGATAAATGACTGCATTGGGAAGGAGAGCCTCTGATTATTTAAGTAAACAACATTATTTAAAACGGTATGGTTTTTTTTACTAATCAGGGCTACTTGGGCTGCCTTTATTGGAGTGGAGTTGATCATACCTGATGTAATTTTTTAAAGTATCTGATGACCAACAACCGAGGTCCACTATCTGATTTTGTGAGAGGCCCTTTTTAGCTGCTGAAGTTGCTGCCCTGATTGCAAAGTGAATGGCTGGAAAATTTTCTGCGGGTAAGCCTGATTGAGTAGGGGTCAGTTTTAAGGGTTTTTTGTAACCAAAAACGTGTAACGAGATGGTTAGAGTCATCAACGAAGAGAGGGTCCAGGGCAGATTTAGATTGAGCATTCCGGTGTTGGACATAAGAAAAGAGAAGCTGATAAGGTTGAATTGGAGATGGGAGATTAAAAATTTTACATGTAGTGGGCCTTTCCTTTCTTGGTCCATTTTCCTTTATTTAAAACTAGAACTGCCATGATGGTCAAAATGACCATTTTGAAACTAATATGTACAATAACTTAGTTGAATAAAAAAAAAGACTTTTCCTAAAAGTGTTTCTATTTTTACTTACAATATATTTTATATAAATTACATAAAAGGCAAAGAAATAAATGAGCATTTCTACCTATTAAAGCCATAACAGTCATATTGACCGCTCTAAATCTTGCGCAATACTATTGTTCTTTCCCTCGGTTTATTGTCTCTTTCAGCTTCTCCAGTACTATTAGCATATGCTCATTTGATTAATTTGGCATCAAATTTTGGCTGGCTGCTAATGTCCGTTCGAAATACATGCTGAACGGGGCTCTGTTTCTGGGTAAAGAAGAGGCACGGAGCAGAGGTCAGCTCGTGGGAGAGAGTGTGGAGCTGAGTCTGGCGGAGCCATTCTTGGGTAATGGAAGAAATATTACAACGGATAATTTCTTCACTTCACTGAAACTGGCCACCGCCTTGCAGGCCAAGAAGACCAGCTTGGTTGGCACTATGGAAAAAAGTAAGCGCGAGTCCCCCCACCTCCGCAAAAGAGCAACACAAAAGTGCTAAAATGTGAGGATGCGACGCTCAAGATATACCAGGGAAAGTGCACCAGCAGCAATATTGCCCGGAGGAAGTTCCTGCTGTGACTGGCAGAGGAGCTGAGAGCGGAGTTCATGTAGGGAAAGAGGGCAGCATCGCAGTTGACACAGGGTCTCAACCAAAAGCAAAATCAACACCTCTAACTGACACCAAAATGGAGACAGTGCCAGGTGCGGAGAATCTGCAAACAAAATAAAATAAATGACACCTGCAGCAAATGCCACAAACCCGTGTGTGGAAATTGTCCAAGAAGAACAGAAGTATCTTGTGTTGACTGTAAATCTTAAAAAGCCGAGCACGATAAATATGTTTATTTAATATAACATTTGTAGCAAAATTGTTTTATGGTTCCAAACTTCATTCTCACAATCTATGTGTGACAACTATGTGTGTGTGTGTGTGTACTGTACTGTACTGTACTTCAATTCAATGAAATGTCCAGAAGTGGTTTTATTTTCTTTTTTTCCTTTTTTTTCGTCCACACGGAGACATGTTTCTGTGAATATGCACACATTTTTTATTGAATAGGCATATCGTCCACAGGGAATCCGGCGTTTTGGAAGAGTGAAATTTATGTTTTTGACGCGAATATATTTTCGAATACATTTTTTGAAATGATGACATCATCAGCCCACATCTTGCCCCCAGTCAGACACCGCTATGTTTCTTTTACTGTCTATGGCTACGTCACTTAACACCAACAAAAACATGAACAAACACTGAACGATTGTGTTTGTATTAACTAAAATTAAAACGGATTAATAAATGTATTGTTCCATGTTCGTTTGTGTACCACGCGTAAGGTTTATGAGCAAGTCCATGTCTTCTTCTCTTTAAGTGTATCTGTGTGGCAGAATTACAGCGCCACATGCTGGTCTGGCATGTATACTACATTGTTTTGTGGTTTTTGTAGACACGGATATTTCTTGAGACGAGGGGAAAAAAGATCGGATTGGAGGGAGCTCTGTCTCCGTGTGGACGGGGCCGAAGAAGTAATGGGTACTTACGGTTATGGATAGAAATGTAGCGGAGTAAAGAGTACAATATTTGCATCTCAAACTTGCTTGAGTAAAGTCATGACCTTCACTTCAGCTTAACCTTACAAAGACAGAACTCTTGGTGATTCCAGCTAACCCATTGCTTCATCACAACTTCTCTATACAGCTGGGCTCGTCAACCATAACTCCTTCGAGGACAGCCAGAAACCTAGGAGTTGTGATGGATCATCAGTTAAGCTTCACAGACCACATTGCTACAATGACCCGGTCCTGCAGGTTTGCCTTATACAACATTAGGAAGATTAGACCCTTCCTGTCAGAGCAAGCAACCAAACTTCTTGTCCAAGCTCTTGTTCTCTCCAGACTGGACTATTGTAATGCTCTCCTGGCGGGCCTTCCTGTATGTACTGTCAAGCCTCTGCAAATGATCCAGAATGCAGCAGCGAGGGTTGTCTTCAATGAGCCAAAAAAAAGCTCACGTTACTCCTCTCCTCATCAGGTTACACTGGCTACCAGTAGCCGCTCGCATCAAATTCAAGGTACTGATGCTTGCCTGCAAGACGACCACTGGCACGGCACCAACTTACCTAAACTCACTGGTTAAATCTTATGTGCCCTCCAGAAGTTTGCGCTCTGCAAGTGAACGACGCCTTGTGGTGCCATCCCAAAGTCAAAATCAATTCAATTCAAGTTTATTTGTATAGCGCTTTTTACAAAATAAATCGTTACAAAGCAACTTTACAGAAAATTATGTTTCTACAATATTTAGTAGTGGCTAGTAGTTTGTGCACATTTGACAGGATTTTAGAAAAAATAAAAATAATAATAATAATACAAGACGTAGTCAGCTAGACGATGAACTATCAATATTATTAATTAAGTTATTATATGATTCAGTCACACATTTAGCAATAATTGTTAGTTCTGTTTGTTGATTCAGGGTTAGCATCATCTGAGGTCCTCTGAGGGTCAGCATCATCTCTTCTCAGGTGTTCTGGATCCAGACTGGAGCTTGTGTAAATCCTAGTTACCACGGGATGTAAATCCCGTGGCGAAACATAGAAACAAAATACAGACATCATTAGCATAGCTGCTGATCCAACAAAGTAAAATTAGTTTAACCCAAGCTAATGAATAAAAATGCAACTTTGAACAGATGCAACTACACTCACAATTAAAAAGATACATTATTCGAATGCTTGGCGAAAGAGATGTGTTTTTAATCTAGATTTAAACAGAGAGAGTGTGTCTGAACCCCGAACATTATCAGGAAGGCTATTCCAGAGTTTGGGAGCCAAATGTGAGAAAGCTCTACCTCCTTTAGTGGACTTTGCTATCCTAGGAACGACCAAAAGTCCAGCGTTTTGTGACCTTAGGGTGCGTGATGGGTTGTAATGTGGTAGAAGGCTAGTTAGCAAAATCACTCTCACGGACCTTTTCCTGGACTGTGGCCAGCTGGTGGAATGACCTCCCAATCTCAATTCGTACAGCTGAGTCTTTACTCATTTTCAAGAAACATCCAAAGACTCATCTTTTTCACCTGCACTTAACCAACTAACACCAGCACTTTTCCTTTTCTTGTCTTTTCATTAAAAAAAAAAACAAAAAAAACCTGGGTATGCATTCTATACTAGACTAACTGAGACTTGTCATGGCACTTGTATACTGTTGTTGTTCTCTCGTTGACCTGACTGCTTCTATTGTTCTCATTTAAGTCGCTTTGGATAAAAGCGTCTGCTAAATGATTAAATGTAAATGTAAATGTCATGAGTACTCCCCAAAAATGATACTCGAGTAAAGTACAGATCCCTCAAAATTGTACTTAAGTACTGTACTCAAGTAAATGTACTCCGTTACTGTCCAGCTCTGCTTTTTGGGCAATCATTATTTAGTCTCTGAGACCCTCTGGGGCTGCCGCACGAGCATGAGGTCTCTCTTTCCCACCGCAAGCCTCTCTCTCTGCATCTGTTGTGTTCAGTGAGCGCAGAGAGGAACAGCACATTCAGTTAAAAAAAACAAAAAACAAAGATATTCTGTTGCTTCTAACTCTATTTTACAAGCAAGTATAGCCGACATCAGTCACAGCACAACCACTGACTTTATCGTATGTGTATTTGATTTCATTAGTGCCGATTAATGTTTGAGAGCTGGTTATGTATAGTCCTAGTCTTAATGGACCGCGTTTCAGACATTATAATATTCATTACGTTTTCTGACAACAGAAACATTAAAATATAATAATAAAAACAGTTTTATTGAGAATTAAATTAAATTGTCACGGCAAGGATCCAATGAGGCACGGAGATAGAACCAATTGCAGGTAAGTATCTTCTATTAAGGGATAATCCAAAAGGGGTAAACACTCCAGGCAGGGTCAAAACCAGAGAATCCAAATCCAACATAAACATGAAAGCAAGACAAGAAGACAAGGCAAGGCAAGAGTGACGGACAATGAATAACACTTGACATTAAACAAGGACTCTGTAACACAGACTGGGTATAAATAGACAGAAGGATAATGAGGGAACAAGAGAAAGGTGGGGGACAATCAATTACACAACAAGGAGGAAGGTGACCAAATAAGGGAACAGGAAGTGATCTGGTGACAGACACCGTGAGAAGGAGGACACCTAGTGGAACTCCAGGGAACAACAAACCAGACACTGTGACATAAATGGCTAAATTAAATTGCAGTTTGTGAGCATAGGGAGGCAATACAATTGAACCCACTTGCATCATAAATATGCAAATTAGCACATGACGCCATCTAGTTTATGTTCTCATGATTTACTGGATATGTATAGTCCTAGTCTTAATGGACCGCGTTTCAGACATTATAATATTCATTACATTGTCTGACAACAGAAACATTAAAATATAGTAATAAAAAACAGTTTTATTGAGAATTAAATTAAATGGCTTAATTAAATTGCAGTTTATGAGCATAGGGAGGCAATACAATTCAACGCACTTGCAGCATAAATATGCAAATTAGCACATGACGTCATCTAGTTTATGCTCTCATTATTTATTTTTTTGAATTAAAATGTTTCAAACCCCCCCCCCCCATGTTTTTTTCACAAATCACACCCTGCCTAACAGTATGCACAATGCATGCAAATTAAGTTGCCCATTATAATTTTTATATACACCTTATTTATTAGTTTGCACCAATTATTTTATGTTATTTAGGAACAGCGTTTAACTTAATTTGTCAAATCAATGAGTAAGATGTGGGATTTAAATTACAGGTAAAATGATACCTAATCATGATGAAAATGTGAGTAATTTCATTGTATTCTACAAAAATCTTGGTCTTGTGTGGGATGATGGTGGTGACGAGCGAGGCCAGTCCAGGTCTTTGCTTGATCTATTGCCAGATTTGGATAATTTGCAGGATGAAGAATAGATTGTACAGCACCACTTTGTTTACCCTCCGTGAGAATGATTCGTAAACACTATCCATTTTCCAATCAGATGATATAGTTGCATTGCAGAATGATCCAGGGATGTCAGAAAAGAAGTTAGAAGTCTCATCGGTGGAGGCGAGGTTAAGCCTCGGTGTTGTGGAGAGCATTTGGCTAGTCGAGCAGAGCGGCGGCTTTGATGATGGAGCCTCTCTAAAGTGTAGAGGCGTATGCTTTAGGGCTGGCAGGTTGCGACAGAGGATACAAAAAAAATCCCCAATACAAAATTAAGTCTGTGATATTAAAGGAACACTCCACCGTTTTTTGAAATAGGGCTTATTCACATTATTTCCTACATTTAGATAGGTGGGCAAATGCATTTTTGTGTCAGTGCATGCATTGTTTTAGTTTGACTGGGTCGGCGTTAGCTTAGCTTAGCACAATGAATGGAATCCTTTGTTGCCAGCTAGCATGGCCTGAGTAAAAGTGATCAAAAAAAAAAAAAAACCCACCTAATTACTTCTTGTGGCCTGCGTATTCACAACGAGTACAAATAGCGATCCAGATTAACACTAGGCGATTTCCTAGGCAGATATTGACTTGGGACTATATTATGGGGAAGCACAGAAGAAAGCACTGCTGCTTAGGCGCAGAGATATCACGCAACACATGAAAACATCAACTCTATGTGAATACAGGTATAATATGGGTCGATCTATACATGCGTCATGATTAAAATAATCACTTACTCTGTGGACAGCTGTCCATTTGGTCCATTCGGCGTGGGGCGTTTTTTCCAGTTCACTTTGTCACACCGGAAAAAAAAATCGAGTACTGCAGAATGGATCAGCGCCGTGAAATCCTCTGTAGATGTGACACAACTTCGGGCACGCTCATCTTGATCTGACGTGTTGAGCCTGGTCATCAATGGCAAAAACATGTCCCACTCTCTACAGCAAAGACACTCTATTTCCGTCGGCATAGATTGGCATATTCCCCCACATTCACACCACCAGTTCATGTTGGCTCTCATCCTCACGTCCTCAGGCTGTTGAGCGATCGCAACTAATACACGCGCATATAAATTTCACTCGCGGCTGGCTTGACGGTGTTTTTCTGAAGTGCGGCTGGCTTGACCGCAGTCTCCTACTGTCGATCTATTTCCAAAGCACGCAGCTCGTCTTCTGTAAACTCTGGTTAAAATAGGTATGGTTCTGGTTCTTGACTGTCTGAGAAGTCACCCTCTTCGTCTCTCTCAAAATCAGCCATGTTCATCACCATTCGTGTACTGTAAGGAACATAGCCAGGCAGCTACTATTCACGCCGGTATGTTGACGGAAGTCGTGGGATTTCATGTGTTGCGTGATATCTCTGAGCCGAAGTAGCAGTGCTTCGCCTAAGCAGCAGTGCTTCGCCTGTGCTTCCCCATAATATAGTCCCAAGTCAATATCTGCCTAGGAAATCGCCTAGTGTTAATCTGGATCCCTATTTGTACTCGTTGTGAATACGCAGGCGACAAGAAGTAATTAGGTGGGTTTTTTTTTTTTTTTGATCACTTTTACTCAGGCCATGCTAGCTGGCAACAAATGATTCCATTCATTGTGCTAAGCTAAGCTAACGCTGACCCAGTCAAACTAAAACAATGCATGCACTGGCACAAAATGCATTTGCCCACCTATCTAAATGTAGGAAATAATGTGAATAAGCCCTATTTCAAAAAACGGTGGAGTGTTCCTTTAAGGCCAAAGGAGCAACCAAATGCAGAGAAACTGTCGTAGGACAGGAGGTAGGAAGGCTGCATGTATATTTTCTTGTTGTGCTAGTTAAGACGGTTAGCTAAACGAGATGTGCCAAACTGGATGATTATCTGATCACGAACCTTGTTAATAAAACCTCATTTGTCTGCCTGAGTTTGAAGTCTGTTCTGAAGTGAGTTCTTTAAAAGAAAAGTGTTGTTTGTACGGACATTCTAAGTGGCCATGCATTATAATTTTTTCCTTATCTCGACATAACAAAAGTCATTTTCTCATTATAACGGCTTAATTATCTCGTTATCCCGACATAACAAAAGTTTTTTTTTCTCATTATAATGACATGACAGTTTTACTGTTGCTATAGTAACGAACTCAACTTTATTGCAGATGCTCTTACTGTAGCCTATATTTCAGCAAATTTTGCTTCCCCTAGGTAATAACGTCTACAATACTGTACATAAATAAAGGCTGATCAATAACTGTTGATTTTTCTTCCTGAGGCAGTACACTAAACGCTTTGTTTTTGTAATTAACATGTTTAAATGGCGACACCGCAAACACTTCAGAAGGATGCGGAACTATTATTCTAAGATATTTGAGAGCTGCTTGGATTAAACTCACTTTTAATTTACAAATTCAATATAATTATATATAATTTGTAATTTTTAGTAGTCATTATATGCTGTGACAGATATCATGTGCGTTACAAGCTTCTGTTTGAAAAGAGTGTTCATGTGCAGTGTATGTGCAGAAAAAAAAGATTATAACATTATAGAACAAAATTTTATTAAATTAGCCTATGCACTTTACATATACATCACATTTCTCATCAATATGATTAACAATAAAAATTAATAATAAGGAAAAGAGGCACCTCACAAATAGCTTACATCATTAAATCCTGTCCTAAATAAACAGAATATTTCCACTTGTTAACTACCTAATCATGTGCCTAAAAGAAGCTCAAATAAAGATATAGGTGTAAAAATACAATGACGTCAACCTTGGTTTTGATAAGCAGTTGTTTTATGACACAGAAGATGTTGGTGAAACTCATGCATCTTGCAAGAACTTAATGCACAAAATAATCATATAGATTCAAGCATTTAACATTTATGAATTAAATGTCAGTAATGAACAAGACTGCACAAATTATAGCGATCACGAGAAAGGTCCGCGTACAGTAAAGTGGATAGTGAACAACACCCCATCAGTTATATTCAGGTCTATAGTCCCACCTGCTGGCACAGTCTTGCAACTTCTTAGAGAAAATTAAGTCGTTATAACGAGAAAAGACTTTCATTATGTCGAGATTTATTTGTGAAACAATTGATAGCAAAATTCTGGAAGACAGTACAGCAACTAAAATCATCAACCTGCTGTCTTGACACACTTCCCACATCTTTTTTTCAAAAGTGTGCTTAACTGCTTAGAAGCAGATCTTTTAGAAGTGGTGAACGTCTCACTTCTTTCTGGGTCATTTCCAAACTCCCTAAAAACTGCAGTTGTTAAGCCCCTCCTGAAAAAGAGCAATCTTGATAACACCATTTTGAGCAATTTTAGCCCAATATCTAATCTTCCTTTTATAGGCAAAATTATAGAAAAGGCAGTTTTTAATCAGCTGAACATATACTTAAACTCAAATGGATACCTGGACAATTTTCAATCTGGTTTCCGACTGCATCTGACTGTTACCACTACTGTAAATAAAACTATACCGCCCGAAGAACCCATGCATGTCAACTATACCAAACTTTCTGAAAGTGAACGAGCACGGCGATGCCATCTCCATCTCTGTTTCTACTGTGGTGAACCAGGCCATCTTTGCCAGAGATGTCCACACAAGGCCCTGAAACCCATTCTGGTAAATAGGGAACACTTGTCTATACCTAATAATCAATCCTTCAAACTTCCCCTTACCTTGAAAACTGAAGAGCTGTCCATCTCATTAACAGCAATGATCGATTCCGGAGCTGCATTAAATCTCATTCATAAAGTATAACTTACCCGTCCAACCATGTAACCCACCCATCAAGATCACAGCCATCAACGACACAGCAATTGGAACTGGAATAACTCCACAAACTTAGACACTTACATTGCAAGTGGGGTTATTTCACCAGGAGTTCATATCCTTCTATGTCGTTAATTCACCTAAACATGAAGTCATCATAGGATTCCCATGGCTGTCCATTCACGACCCCGTCCTGTCCTGGCATCAGGGTGAGTTGACCAAGTGGTCAGCCTTTCGTGAAAGTCACTGTTTCTCGTCAGTTCCCCAGCCTTGTTGTATCACTAGTGTTGAAAGTCCCTCGCGTACCAAGACTGTAAATATTCCCCCCTGTTGTGATGACCTGGCAGAGGTCTTTAGCAAAACTAAGGCAACACAGCTACAACCTCATCGTCCATGGGACTGTTGTATTGAGTTACTCACCAATGCCATGCCTCCCAAGAGTCGTGTGTATCCCTTGTCTCGTACAGAATCCCAAGCCATGGAGGATTATATTGAGGAGGCCCTGAGTTCAGGACTCATCCGACCTCCCACTTCTCCAGCTGCAGCAGGGTTCTTCTTTGTGGAGAAAAAGGACGGAGGACTCAGGCCCTGTATTGATTATCGGGGATTAAACAATGTCACAATCAAATTCCGCTACCCTTTGCCATTGGTCCCTTCAGCTCTGGAACAGCTCTGCGAAGCAAGGATTGACACCAAATTGGACCTACGAAGTGCATTCAAACTTATTCGCATCAAAGAGGGCGCCGAGTGGAAGACTGCCTTCCTCACCACTAGGGGGCACTATGAGTATAAGGTCATGCCGTATGGACTTGCCAACGCACCCGCTGTATTCCAGTCCTTTATAAATGAAATCTTCTGTGACTTGCTGAACCAGTATGTAATTGCCTACATTGCTGACATTCTCATCTACTCCAAGTCTGAAGCAGAACATGTTTACCATGTCAAGACCGTCCTCACTCAGCTCCTGAAGAATCACCTGTATGTCAAAGCAGAGAAATATGAGTTTCACGTCAAGCAGACATCATTCCTGGGTTATCACATTAGTCATCAGGGTGTTAAGATGGACGAAGCCAAGGTCAAGGCAGTAACGGAATGGCCCCAACCTTCCTCTATCAAGGAACTTCAGAGATTCCTGGGATTTGCTAACTTTTACAGAAGGTTCATTATAAATTAAAGCATGGTTGCAGCACCACTGACATCACTCCCCAAGGGTAAACCTTTCAAACTCAGGTGGAGTGAGCAGGCTACCCAAGCATTCAACCTTTTAAAGGATAAATTCACCATGGCTCCTATCCTCAAGCACCCTGACCCCAACTTATCATTCATATTGGTAGTAGATGCCGACTCAGCTGTACTCTCCCAGCGCCATGGACAACCGGGTAAACTGAACTCTTGTGCATTCTTTTCCAGAAAGTTAAAGGCAGCTGAACAAAACTATGATGTGGGGAATAAGCAACTCCTGTCTATGAAATCAGCAATAGAGCAATGGAGGCACTGGCTCAAGGGAGCAGTCCACCCCTTCCAGGTGATTACAAATCATAAAAACCTAGAGTACATTAAAAGTGCAAAACTCGCCAAGCTCGATGGTCCCTCTTCTTCACACGCTTCCAATTCTCAGTAACTTATCGCCCAGGAATCAAAAACAGTAAGGCAGATGCTCTATCCAGGCAGTATGATCTCCTCCTGGACAACAAAAATGAATAGAATAGATTCTTCCTATATCAGTAATCATTGCACCAATTACTTGGGATATTATGGAGGAGATCCAACGGGAACAGATCCAAGATCCAGCTCCTACCAATTGCCCTCCTAACCTCCATTACGTTCCACAAAGTCTGTGCCCCAGAATCATTCAGTGGGTCCACTCCTCAGTCAGCTCTGTTCACCCATGTATCTCCCGCACTCTACACCTGGTACGTAACTCATTCTGGTGGCCTTCAATGTCCAAGGACGTCACTAATCATGTCAAAGCTTGTCAGGTTTGTGCTTAATCTAAGACCCCCAAATAATTACCCTCTGGACTCCTGCAACCTCTGCCCATTCCACAACGTCCATCTCTCAATAGACTTTGTTACCGACTTACCGCTGTCCCATAGTTTTACGACAATCCTTGTTATTATTGACAGATTCCTGCCGATTAGTCCCCTTGAAAGGACTCCCCACCACCATGGAGACGGCACAGGCTATGTTCCACCACGTGTTCAAGAACTATGGAATCCCGGAGGATATAGTCAGTGGCAGAGGTACCCAGTTTACATCCCAAGTATGGAGAGCATTCTGCAAACACTGGATATCAACATCAGTCTCACTTTTGGTTATCATCCCCAAGCCAATGGTCAGGTGGAACACTTGAATCAGGAACTAGGCAGATACCTACGGTCCTATTGCAGCAGAGAACAGCATCGATGGTCAGAATTCCTCCCATGGGCAGAGTATGCACAGAACTCACTAACTCATTCGTCAACAGGCCTAAGCCAAGGCCTAACCCCTTTCCAGTGTGTCCTCGGATACCAACCCCCTATGTTCCCGTGGTCTGGCGAACCATCATCAGTCACCACTGTGGATGACTGGATTCATCTGAGCGAGAGGGTGTGGGACAGTGCTCACGTCCGCCTTCAACGAGCTGTCAGAATACAGGAACTCCAGGCTAACAAGCAGGGTCTGGCTCTCAACACGGGATCTCAAGTTGCGGCTACCAAGCAGGAAGCTCAGCCCAAGGTATGCTGGCCCTTTCAAAATTCTACGAAGAATCAATGAAGTCACATACCAATTAGAGCTTCCTGCTCACTACCGTATCTCTCCCTCCTTCTTTGTCTCATTGCAGAAATCTGTCCACACGGATGCTGACCCCAATCATGAGGCTCAAGAGCCACCACCGCCACTGGACATTGATGGAGCACCGGCCTACATGGTCAAGGAATTACTGGACTCGAGAAGGAGAGGGGTCAGCTCCAATATTTTGTTGACTGGGAGGGCTATGGACCTGAGGAGAGGTCATGGGTAGCCGCCAGCAACATTCTGGATATGTCTCCCACGGAGGACTTCCATCGAGCCAGACCCGATCGACCAGTGCTACAACCACAGGAACGTCCGCAGCGAGTGCCAGGAGGCACTCCTAGGGAGGGGGATTCTGTAATGCCATGCCAGCAGAGGGAGCCCTTACTGGAGTATTGACTGTTCACCACTCCCTCTGCTTCTACGGTCATTTCCTGTTTGGGACTATTTAACATGTGCTAGCATGTAACTTCACTGCGAAGTTAACCTGCCTTACCGAGCGTTTTCCTTGTGAGTATTCTGACTGCCTGTTTGATCATGATTCTGCCTGTTATCTCGTTCTCTTGGATTGCCCCTTTGGATTTATTGCTTGATTGGACTGATGTTTGTGTTTGACCTGATCGCATGCCTACTCGTCTCTGCCTACTGGATAACCCCTGTGTATGTTGAAAGATCGGACTGCCCTTATGGTATTGATACATTGCCTGGTAACACAAATCTGATTGTAAGATCTTCCTTTAATAACTCCTGCAAATGGATTCACATTCTGTCTCAGCTCCTTCGTTACAATACCTTTACTCTAGGGGTCAAACAACAAAAAATCAAGTCAGGAATCTTGGTGTGATTCTGGAGACAGATCTTAGTTTCAGTAGTCATGTCAAAGCAGTAACTAAATCAGCATATTATCATTTAAGAAACATTGCAAGAATTAGATAGTCATGATTCTGCCTTCATGTCCTGACTTTTCTCTAGTCTTGAGGCAGGATCATGACAGACCCGTGTTTTGTGTACAAGCACATGGCCTTGTCTTTGGGCCATGTGCTTGTGTTGTCTCGTTCCCTTGCCCCGCCCCCTTGTTATCCTAGTCTTGTCGTGATTGCCGTATCTGTGCCACCTGTTGTGTCTTAATTAGTTCCCCTATTTAGATCACATAGTGCGCTCTGTCTTTTGTCAGTTCATTGTTCCACTGAGATTGTTCCACACTGTGATTGAGATTGTGATTGTTCCTACATGTGAGTGTTTACCATATCGTGAGTGCCTCTATATGTTTCTGAATCCCTGAAGAAGTCTTTGTATTACCGTGAGTGTTTGTTTATAGTTAGTGTTTAGAGTCCTTGTTTATCTTGTCAGCCCAGTCCTGTTTGTTATTTTGTATCTACCCTAGTCAGTGTTTTCCCCCTTGTGGGTTTTGTTTTCCCCTTCTGTGTTAATAAACCCTCTGTGTAACCTGATTCCTGTCTGCACTTGAGTTCCTCCTTTGCCAAACCTTGACATAGATGTTTTGTTTCCAGCCAAGACTTGGAGAAACTTGTTCATGCCTTTATCACCAGCAGGGTGGACTACTGTAATGGGCTCCTCACCGGCCTTCCAAAAAAGGCCATTAGACAGCTGCAGCTCATCCAGAACACTGCTGCCAGGATTCTGACTAGAAAAAGAAAATCTGAGCATATCACACCAGTCCTCAGGTCCTTACACTGGCTTCCAGTTACATTTAGGATTGATTTTAAAGTATGTTTTACTCGTGTGTGTGTGTGTGTATATAAGTCACTAAATGACCTAGGACCAAAATATATTGCAGATATGTTCACTGAATTTAAACCTAACAGAGCACTCAGATCACTAGGATCAAGTCTGTTAGAAATACCAAGGGTAAGTCAACTTGGGGAGTCCACCTGTAGTTACTATGCCGCCTGTAGTTGGAATCAGCTTCCAGAAGAGATCAGATGTGCTAAAACACTAGTTACATTTAAATCTAGACTCAAAACCCACCTGTTTAGCTGTGCATTTATTGAACGAGCACTGTGCAATGTCTGAACTGATTGCACTATATTTTCACTGTTTTTAAATTAATTTTAAGTAAATGTTTTAATAATTTTAAAAGTTTTAAAACTGCTTGTTTTATTTTTGTTACTTTTTTCTTCATGTTTATTTTACTTTTATGTAAAGCACTTTGAATTAACATTGTGTACGAAATATGCTATATAAATAACTTGCCTTGCCTTGTCTATGTCATCTTCAAACAAAAATATTATTTAATTCTTCTCTCTTTAGACAAAATCAATTAGCCTGACTACTTCAGACTTCGAACTAATATAGCAAACCAGCTCCCCAAATTTCCTCAGGCTCCGCACCAGCTGTCCAATCAATGAGCAGAGGGTGGGCTGAGAGCCATGACGTACATGTTGAGATAAGCGTAACTGACTAATTTAGGTTTGTAGTTTAGGTTAGGGAAATCGAAAACGCCCTACTCCCAACAGGTTTTGGGAAAAGTTTAATTAACTTCTACCAATCGGCAAGTCTATAATTGTGATTATGTCCCCCTTGGTTGCTCTCATGAAGCATGAGATTAGGGAGGCAGCAAAACTTGCTCGATGGTTTTGTTTTCCCAGCACACCTGTGTTTACAGCGGAATTTTGAGACGGCTGAGCCAGCGCATTACACACGTCATAACCAAACATTATGTGATTGGCTTACGGGTGCACCAAACTTCAGACAAGCACCCCACTAGAAAGCTAATGCTTGTCAATTATGCGCTTCCAGATTCTGTCTACTCTAGGGGAATTTACAGTTAAAACCCAAGGACCAGATATGTCGCAATGAAGACCAGGACTCAGAGATGAGTTCAATTAATAATAATAAATTTATTTGAAGAAAATAGTTTGCAATTTCATCAGCAGAAGTCAGCTTCAACACTCTCGAAGGAGTTCGCAGGCCGCCCCCAGTACAATACAAAATCAACCACAGTTATACCCTGACAGAGGATACTAAATGCGTCAATACATAAGTCAACAAAATTCTGATTGGTTCCAAAATATAGATAAAACTCTCCAAAGACGTATATCTGATATGCTGGACACTGGCAGTTGATCGTTTGTCCTGGGACTGTCTGAGCTTCTCCCTGTACAGACAGATACTAACACACATACACAGAGAACTTATCTAAAATTCAAGGCTTTCTAGCACTGGCAAGTGTCTTATCATTACGATTGGATACACACACATAATATGTGGACATTAATCTTGAGGAAAAGAAATACAGCACACATAAGGTTACACATTTCACTCTTGCTATAACTTGATTAATAGTCAAACAAGAAATCATGTAATAATATAATATAATATCAGTATGAAGGATATGGCAACTCGGCATCCACTCCTTCAGTCCCCCGTTTTAGATCAATGTGGGGTCTAATACCCCACATCTGGTCTAATATATGAGGTCAGGTGTAGTTGTGATGCATGCTAAGAATGCAGGCTGTTGGTCAACTTAAACGTGCATACTTAAAATCTCTGGTACTGGCTGACATTTCTAGTAATAAACACATTATTTTGTACAAAATACTTCCCATAATCATTCTTACTTCCCATATACATTCATCTACTTACTTAATCCCACAATATCGGCACTTGCACTAGTCTTTCTTCACATAATGTCTTTTCCAGTGAATCATTCTGTGTGTCCCTCAACCTGGAAAAGTGTCCTCCATCCATATATACTTTCATCAACATATCTTTGTAAATACCTCTCTTCCTACTACAGCTACTTCACACTTACCCTCTAAAACAAAACATTTATCCAACAGCCTTAAGACTAAATTTGCATATCCATTAACCAGATTTAACAAATCATTAAAGAAAACTGCATACACTATAACCAATTCATTTTTTTAACCCTTAAGAAGGATTTTTGCCTTATTTGTTTTCTTTTAACATGTCTTATACAACTATGATGAATTTTAGTTAATTTGGTCATATCTTAAAATAAACTCATTACTATAAAGGTGTATATATATATATATTATTCTCTGGAAGCCGGGCTTAATGAATAACCACCGTTATTGCATTCCTGACATCAATCAATCAATCACCTTTATTTATATAGTGCTTTAAACAAAATACATTGCGTCAAAGCACTGAACAACATTCATTTGGAAAACAGTGTCTCAATAATGCAAAATGATAGTTAAAGGCAGTTCATCATTGAATTCAGTTATGTCATCTCTGTTCAGTTTAAATAGTGTCTGTGCATTTATTTGCAATCAAGTCAATGATATCGCTGTAGATGAAGTGACCCCAACTAAGCAAGCCAGAGGCGACAGCGGAAAGGAACCGAAACTCCATCGGTGACAGAATGGAGAAAAAAACCTTGGGAGAAACCAGGCTCAGTTGGGGGGCCAGTTCTCCTCTGACCAGACAAAACCAGTAGTTCAATTCCAGGCTGCAGCAAAGTCAGATTGTGCAGAAGAATCATCTGTTTCCTGTGGTCTTGTCCTGGTGCTCCTCTGAGACAAGGTCTTTACAGGGGATCTGTAACTGGGGCTCTAGTTGTCCTGGTCTCCGCTGTCTTTCAGGGCAGTAGAGGTCCTTTCTAGGTGCTGATCCACCATCTGGTCTGGATACGTACTGGATCCGGGCAACTGCAGTGACCCTCTGATCTGGATACAGACTGGATCTGGTGGCTATGGTGACCTCGGAATAAGACAGAAACAGACAAATATTAGCGTAGATGCCATTCTTCTAATGATGTAGAAAGTACGGTTGTTACATGCTCTGACTGTTCCCTCCCCTTTTGTTATGGGTTGCTGTATTCCTCCCCTTGTTAATGGTTTCTTCCTGTTTTCCCGCTCTTCGCTGTTTCTCTGTTTTTAGGTGCTGTGATTGGTCGGGTAATGTGTCCATCATGATTACCCTCCTCTGGTGAAACATCCAATCATTAATGGGTGCAAGATAAAAGACGCCTTGGAGAACAGAGGAGGAGGAGCTTGGAGTGTTTGTTGGCTGTACCAGTTTGTTTGAAGCTGCTGTTTAGTGGTGGTTCGCTTGCTTGTTGTGTTTGATGCAGAGAATGTATTGCCTGACATAAACTTCACCAGCCCGGAGATAAAGGAAAGGGAAGTATGTCACGTGACTTACATTGAGCAAACATGTAGAATTACTCTGTTAGACACACTAGGGAAGGAGCGTGTGCAACCTTGTGTAAGTTTTGTTTTGTTAGTTAGCGTAGCTTTAGGTATGGCATGTTAAATGCCGAAGACTTCTTTATTTTTGGGTTTTGTTTTTAGTTAGTTTAGAAGACGGAGAATTAGTTAGTGAATGTTTTGCTTTTGTTATTTTCTTTTGTTTGGCACCGCTCATTTTCTTATTCTCCGGGGCTTTTCAAATTAGTATTATTTTTCTCTTTCTTTGTATATAGCTGTAAATAAGGTTTTGGGTGGTGTGTTCTCATTTGTGTAAACTTTATTTCCTTTGGTAAATAAAGCGAACCACTTATGTCAGTTGGCCTTGTGTCATTCTCCCCCAGTACTCCCCAGAGACCAAAATTATAGGGTTGTGTTTATATTTTATTATGTATGTCTTCCTCATACCTCTATGCCATCAGGAGACGTAACAACGGTGTTATGTGAAGTGTTTCCGGTTAACAGTCTACCTAATTAATGCAGCCTAAAAATCCTTTAACGGATTTGGATATTAAAAGCATATTAGTATGTTATGTGTATGCCAGGTTAAAGAGATGGGTCTTTAATCTAGATTTAAACTGCAAGAGTGTGTCTGCCTCCCGAACAATTTTAGGTAGGTTATTCCAGAGTTTAGGCGCCAAATAGGAAAAGGATCTGCCGCCCGCAGTTGATTTTGATATTCTAGGTATTATCAAATTGCCTGAGTTTTGAGAACATAGCGGACGTAGAGGAGTATAATGTAAAAGGAGCTCATTCAAATACTGAGGTGCTAAACCATTCAGGGCTTTATAAGTAATAAGCAATATTTTAAAATCTATACGATGTTTGATAGGGAGCCAGTGCAGTGTGGACAGGACCGGGCTAATATGGTCATACTTCCTGGTTCTAGTAAGAACTCTTGCTGCTGCATTTTGGACTAGCTGTAGTTTGTTTACCAAGCGTGCAGAACAACCACCCAATAATGCATTACAATAGTCTAACCTTGAAGTCATAAATGCATGGATTAACATTTCTGCATTTGACATTGAGAGCATAGGCCGTAATTTAGATATATTTTTGAGATGGAAAAATGCAGTTTTACAAATGCTAGAAAAGTGGCTTTCTAAGGAAAGATTGCGATCAAGTAGCACACCTAGGTTCCTAACTGATGACGAAGAATTGACAGAGCAACCATCAAGTCTTAGACAGTGTTCTAGGTTATTACAAGCAGAGTTTTTAGGCCCTATGATTAACACCTCTGTTTTTTCTGAATTTAGCAGTAAGAAATTACTCGTCATCCAATTTTTTATATCGACTATGCATTCCATTAGTTTTTCAAATTGGTGTGTTTCACCGGGCTGCGAGGAAATATAGAGCTGAGTATCATCAGCATAACAGTGAAAGCTAACACCATGTTTCCTGATGATATCTCCCAAGGGTAACATATAAAGCGTGAAGAGTAGCGGCCCTAGTACTGAGCCTTGAGGTACTCCATACTGCACTTGTAACAAGTTCTCTGGGGTCAAGTTGTGGTTTTTTTATGAGAGGCTTAATAACAGCCAGTTTGAAGGTTTTGGGGACATATCCTAATGACAATGAGGAATTAATAATAGTCAGAAGAGGACCTATGACTTCTGGAAGCACCTCTTTTAGGAGCTTAGATGGTATAGGGTCTAACATACATGTTGTTGGTTTAGATGATTTAACAAGTTTATACAATTCTTCCTCTCCTATAGTAGAGAATGAGTGGAACTGTTCCTCAGGGGGTCTATAGTGCACTGTCTGATGTGATACTGTAGCTGACGGCTGAATGGTTGCAATTTTATCTCTAATAGTATCGATTTTAGAAGTAAAGTAGTTCATAAAGTCATTACTGTTGTGGTGTTGGGAAATGTCAACACTTGTTGAGGCTTTATTTTTCGTTAATTTAGCCACTGTATTGAATAAATACCTGGGGTTATGTTTGTTTTCTTCTAAAAGAGAAGAAAATTAATCAGATCTAGCAGTTTTTAATGCTTTTCTATAGGATATGCTACTTTCCCGCCAAGCAATACGAAATACCTCTAGTTTTGTTTTCCTCCAGCTGCGCTCCATTTTTCGGGCTGCTCTCTTTAGGGTGCGAGTATGCTCATTATACCATGGTGTCAAACTGTTTTCCTTAACCTTCTTTAAGCGTAAAGGAGCAACTGTATTTAACGTGCTAGAAAAGAGAGAGTCCATAGTTTCTGTTACATCATCAAGTTGTTCTGAGGTTTTGGATATTCTAAGGAATTTGGATACATCAGGAAGATAACTTAAAAAGCAGTCTTTTGTGGTAGAAGTGATGGTTCTTCGATACTTGTAACAAGAAGTAGAATTTACAATTTTGGCTATATGAAGTTTACACAGAACTAAATAATGATCTGAGATATCATCACTTGGCTGAATAATTTCAACACTATCAACATCAATTCTATGTGACAGTATTAAATCTAGAGTATGATTTCGACAATGAGTAGGTCTTGAAACATGTTGTCTAACACCAATAGAGTTTAGAATGTCTATAAATGCTGATCCCAATGCATCTTTTTCATTATCGACATGGATATTAAAATCACCAACTATTAAAACTTTATCTGCAGCCAGAACTAACTCGGATGTAAAATCACCAAACTCTTTAATAAAGTCTGTATGGTGCCCTGGTGGCCTGTATACAGTAGCCAGTACAAACATAACAGGGGATTTATCATTAACATTGGTTTCTCTGGATAATGTTATATGAAGCACCATTACTTCAAACGAGTTATACTTGAAGCCTGCCCTCTGAGAAATCCTGAAAACGTTGTTATAAATTGAAGCAACTCCTCCCCCTTTGCCTTTTAAACGCGGCTCATGTTTATAACAGTAATCTTGGGGAGTGGACTCATTTAAAATAATGTAATCATCAGGTTTTAGCCAAGTTTCTGTCAAACAGAGCACATCTATATTATGATCAGTTATCATATTATTTACAAAAAGTGTTTTCGTAGAAATGGATCTGATATTCAATAAGCCAATCTTTATCATTTGTTTATCCATATTGCATTTGTTTTTTATTTGTTGAACCTCAATTAAATCTTTAACCTTAACTTGGTTTGGACGTTTTTTGTATTTTCTAGTTCGGGGAACAGACACAGTCTCTATAGTGTGATATCTAGGTGAAAGAGTCTCTATGTGCTGAGAATTAACTGACCTCTGTGACGGGAGGCAGCTAGCAGACGGTCGGTTTAGCCAGTCTGTCTGCTTCCTGACCTGGGCCCCAGTTAGTCAAGTATAAACACTAAGACTATGTGCCATATTTCTAGACAGAAGAGTGGCGCCACCCCAGGAGGGATGAAGACCATCTCTTTTAAACAGGTCAGGTCTGCCCCAAAAGCTCGTCCAATTGTCTATGAAACCTATGTTATTCTGTGGGACATATGTCAGACCCTCAGTGACCTCACAGATACCAAATACAGACATTGCTTATAACCTAAATCCCAGTAAAGAGACCCTTATTTTATGAAAATCTATCATTTTCCCGATCAATGGTGCAATTAGAGAGATTGAATATCCATTTTACCCTTTCACTCCAAACTTGGTGTTAAAAACACAAAAATAAACAAACCAAAAATAAGTAAGATCAATATTGAGCCATCTTTAAAAATAAAAATAATCATAATCATTATTTCCTCGAAAACCTAGAGCAGTTCTTAGTTTATTACTTAATAGCCCTTTTATTAAGTTTTACTTTCACCACGAATCCAGTTGCAGTCATCATAGTTCACATGCTGTTTAAACATACATGAACCATTAACCTAAACTTGTCATTGTTAACAACATTTGATCAAAATTACATTTTAAGTATTGAGGTGTCTAACTTCAAAATACCATGACATTACTGTTAACCATACTCATTGCCTTATTATGACCTTTTTTTAATGCAAATCTTGTCAATTATCATACCATATTACTGTACTCAGACTATATTAACGACACATTCAGAGTCAAATCCTCAATACTTCGTATAAAGTCAATTTAGTTCTCACTGTTTTGTCAGTTAGAAATGCTTACAGGTCAGCTACATGATCAATGTCTTAACAACCCTTGTTCATGTTTGTCATTTGGCAGTGATATTTATTTACTCAAAATTATTATAAACTGAAAAAGAGCACACAGATTTCCCAATACTATTACTAAATGAACAATACTATTACTTAGTTTTAAATGCCCAAATATTTATTAAAGAGACATCCTCAGTTTCTGTGAATCTGTATTAAAACAGTATACATTATCAAAAAGCCCTGTCAGTGTTCACAATATTAATTTGATTTGACCTGACAGGTGTTCACAAGCAGCTCCATAGAGCCTATTACAATTGTTTTGTTCAAACAAAATTTATTATTATTATTATTTTTGCTGTGCTATTTCAATTAATTCAAACCTCTTGTTATGGAATTGCTCCATTAAGGGGCTATCCACACGTTTTTGTTCAACTTATCTCTGTTCTACATAAACCAAACTATTGCGTCATTCAGACCTTGAAGAGCCACAAAGCCTTACAGCTGCTTTTGCTTTTGCACTATATTACATAAACAGGATTCACTCCTTTGTTTTCCAACCAGGCTTCTTTATGTGAGGGTGCTCTCTGAATAATTTGGTTAGTGACGTAGCCAATCTGTCACTGTTTTTCTGCCGTCAAGTCTAAAATATTTACCTTTACAATTCAAACAACAAAGTGTTAACTTGTTAAAATTTAGACCCTCATTTAAATTTAGACATGGATTTTAAACCCATTTTGGACGGCAAACTTAAATTTCACAAATCCAATCATATAAACACTCTTAAACATATTAATCCAGAGAGTGATTTAAATCAGCATTATAAAAGACAAAAGAAGTCATTATTACCAGTAGCAGACAGAGCTGGATAACCAATCCACTTACTTCTGTAAAGTAATTTCACTTAACACATCTGTAATGATAAAACACTCATTCCAGAGGTTAGTGAGTCTAGTGACACAATTGAAACAAAACAGGAACAGAATCGTCCCCCAAAAATATATAGTAGCCATCCTCGTGCATGCACATACTTAACAAATTAATATTTTAACAGCTCATATTTAAGGTTTGCTTTTGGTATTAAATCGGAAGGATTTAAACTTAAACATTGTCTGTGCATATTACCTAGTTTGAACCTAGTCTCTTTATCTAATCTCAAATTTTGCCTGTTCATTAATGATTTTATTTTGAGAAAAATCAGCCTGGTTGTTTTGGTCTTAAAATCTTTGCTCTCTTTTGGTTACTTTTACTTAGCAGGCCGATAAGAGAAGCAGAGCACCATCCCTGCCTCCAATCAAGCACTCTCTCTCTCTCTTACTGTGAAAAATATTATTTATTTTGAAAATTTTTGCCAAACTTTAACTTAGACTATAATATCAACTTCATTACAACATATAACCCTAAATCATTCAAATAGGTTAAAAATGTCAAAGTTTCTATATCTCAAATCTCAGTTTTAACTGTTTAAAATACATAATGCTAGGAACATTTCTTTAAAATTATTTTTACCTTAACCTTTGTTATCTAAACCATCACTTGATTATACAGAAGCAGTCTTCATTTTTAGCCACCACCATATCTTGTAATCATTCTGTGCCATGCCTAATGACCTGCCTGAGTAAAGACTATGATATAGACATATTAATTCAATATCATTTTAGCCACATAAGAATTTTTTTTTAAATAATGTCTGTCATCACATGGTCTCAGATGGTTCTTGACAGCCCATTGCCATTAACCCTTTATAAATAAGCTCCTTGTCCTCAGGGTGTGATCCCCTGGCATAGTGGCATCAAGTTGTGGACGCTTGTCACTACAATCAATCAAGGAATGCGGTTGCTGGTGATCAGGTCTGGAGGAGCTCACATTTTGAGGCAGATTGCTGTACTTCCTACAGTTCCCCTCTTAATGATTCTCTAGGCCTATCAAGCATCCGCTCAACTCCACTACCATCTCATATATAACACCTCCCTTCAGGGCAGGTGCCCAATGGCGGTGACCCCCTGCCTTAGGTTGTCCCCTATTGGCCAGAAGAGGATCTTACCCGTCATTGAGAAATCACCTCATGCACACTGGTAACCACTCTTTCCCGTTGCAACATCCTCGACAGTCTTCTTCCAGAATCCAGTATTTCCTGCAGCTTAGGAAAGGTGCACTCAAGAACCATGAGAGCCATTGACAGCACCTACTAGTGTTAAAACATTGAAAAGGGTTAATCAAACTAATATTTAATCCCTAAAATCAATTGGATACCTCCAAACTATCATGCTGAGATCACTCAGTGAATTTATTTTGCACACCCGTCCATTCATTGTAATTTTCTGTTGCTTCTGTAGCTGGAGCCATCAGGCCCTGTATGATGGTGGAGACTAAAAATAAGACAGATAAGTTACTGGTCATAGAACAAATAGCAATACAACTGTTTAACTATTCAAAATTATTGCATCTATAGCTCAGGGTCTGTATTATGATTTTAAAGACCTCATGTTTCTTCAACTATTGCTTCTAAATTGTTATTCATTATTTTTATAATCTCTTATTTCTTACATGCATTGGGCAGTTGAACATTTAACCACCAATTGCCCTCTTAATGCATTAAATCTGAACTCTTTTTAGCATGTGCTTTAGCATCTCAGTGCCTATGATTTGACTGAAACACTGTGCTGTACTATAAATAGCTTATCACTTAAACACAGGCTCAGATAACGGCATTTTAGCTTACTTTGAATGAGAGAGAGAGAACTCTGAGGGATTCAGGACCCGTAACAATGCATTTTCATTCATTTTTAACATAATTTCATTGTACTATCAGTTTACTCTAGCCCAGTTTAAAACTTGTCAGAAATTATATGCATTTTAAAAACAAACATCTTTATATTTGTATTTTTACTTTATTTTCGCAACTCAAATGTTTCTCAAAGTTCTTTGAAGTCATTGTCATTACTTTTACATCAACTTGTATTTATTCATTCACTTAATTCTGGCCATGGCTTCTGAATGTCAACATTGGTTTTAAATCTGTCAGAGGTTATCTGACCCAGGTATATTACTTTGGGTCTTGCTAGCATGCTGTCTTCAAAGTTACTTTGAAACCCCCGTTTATGTTACTTGTTTACAACTTTATCATCTCATAAACAAACAATAATTTTCTTTTCTCTTCAATTTTTATTTTAGTTTATTTTTTATGATGCTGCGTGGCTACAATTTTGCAATCCAACAATAAAATTACTCTTTTGGCCAAATATTAGTAAATATAGGAATTACAAATTTTCCACTCAGAATATGTCTCTGGTATATTTACTGCTTAAGCCAGAGTCATGGTGGGGGCCAGCATGAGATAAAAACAACTGCTTCATTGCAGTCAAAGCAATCTTATCTTTTAAAGCAAAACATAAGCTTCTAAGTTTTTCCAAAATGTCACTGCCAATTTGTGAGCCTACAGTTTTTTTCTTTTCTTTTTTTTTTCCACTAACCCAGAATTCTGTTCAGTATGCCTTGTCAGGACTTTCAACAATTATATAGGAACTAGAACAGATCTTATGATATCATTCTTTGTCATTTAAACTTTCTATGCACAGAGAATCACATTAAATCATCACTCAGTTACTTCTGGGATTATTTTTTAACAAATCGGCACATACATTTATACATTTTTATTTCTCTCTGGTTCTTTAAAGTTTAAAGTCAATCAAGTTTTTGTTTTAACATTACAATCAGAATCAAAGCTCAGACTGAATTTTTTTTTTTAAGTCAGAGCTTCAGAGCCAAACTGTTTACAGCATTTGCTCTCTTCTTTTTCATTATTTCTATCAGGGCTGACCAGGTTACCTAATTTGTCAGTCATATTTATATCATATACCAAAAACATATTGAGGCGGCGATCTTACCAACAGCACTTGACTTCTGTGTGATGAAATTGCAAAGTATATTCCAGAATTTCCATATACTGGTCCAATCCAATCAGGGTCATGAAAACTACATTTTAGCTCTTTTGGGGTTGTTCCTGAGGCATCCCAGATCAATCAATACTTTCTCTTTGCATATATTCCTATATTTTTATAAGTGCACATATGAATTATCACTATTTATTTTTAAACACTAATTTTGGATACTTTTTTCCCTAACCACTGACCTGGCCTATTTCTAAGCTCGGGGTGCCCCCGTCTGTAATGGTGGGTGATCGAGACTTGGAAGAGCGAGTTACGACTAGAACCCCCATCTAGCGTCTTACATTCTTCTCGGGATTTCCCATACCCCTACTTTGGCTTACCCGGCCGTAAATGCACTGCCCTTTATGGCCTCTCGTGCTTTTGCCCCAGCACTGCCTATTTATGGCCCTACATGTCCCTTGTCCCTCGGTGCTTGACCCAGCACTGCCCTTTATGGGTTCACATGCCTGTTAAGAATGCGTTTTTGTCCCCCCCTGGACTGTGCACACCTAGAAACAAATTTTTACGTCTCTCTCTAAGACCTATAGGTGTGCACCTGTTCCCCTGTAACTGTACACATCTCTAAATATCTTATATCAAGACCTACCGATGTGTACTTGTACCCCTTATACTCACAAGGTTACTTATTTACAGGTATATTGTGACACCAATTTACCTACTCCACCCCGGAGCTGGTGTCTACCCCCTCACGTCTGAGTGAGTCGTTTCTCATTCCTCCTTCTCTCGACCCCCTCCACTTACAGACAGTCCCTAACCAATAATATTAAATCTAAAATCTTTCCTACCTTGGTTTGATGATTGATCAGGGATGTCACCAAAGAACTATTGCCCGCATCCTCCACCATTAACTGTAGGGGAATTTACAGTTAAAACCCAAGGACCAGATATGTCGCAATGAAGACCAGGACTCAGAGATGAGTTCAATTAATAATAATAATTTTACTTGAAGAAAATAGTTTGCAATTTCATCAGCAGAAGTCAGCTTCAACACTCTCGAAGGAGTTCGCAGGCCGCCCCCAGTACAATACAAAATCAACCACAGTTATACCCTGACAGAGGATACTAAATGCGTCAATACATAAGTCAACAAAATTCTGATTGGTTCCAAAATATAGATAAAACTCTCCAAAGACGTATATCTGATATGCTGGACACTGGCAGTTGATCGTTTGTCCTGGGACTGTCTGAGCTTCTCCCTGTACAGACAGATACTAACACACGTACACAGAGAACTTATCTAAAATTCAAGGCTTTCTAGCACTGGCAAGTGTCTTATCATTACGATTGGATACACACACATAATATGTGGACATTAATCTTGAGGAAAAGAAATACAGCACACATAAGGTTACACATTTCACTCTTGCTATAACTTGATTAATAGTCAAACAAGAAATCATGTAATAATATAATATAATATCAGTATGAAGGATATGGCAACTCGGCATCACCCATATGAAAAAAACCTGAATGATTCATATATAGCAACCATATATCTTCCTTACTTTATTTGGCCAGAAATTCCTTCTGTGTTTCCATGCAGGTCGAATACATGTCCTATACACGTCCTATACGCTTATGGCCATATTCTTACTAGAAAGCACACATACAACTTGTAGGGGATTTTTGGGTCATATATGGATACTGCAAATAATCTTATATGAGTTTTATATGACAACAGTATGCAAAGGTGTATGGAATTAGTCAAAAATAAGGGAAATTACTGATATTTATATACAAATCACTTAAATTTTTTATATTGAATCATATGCTAGTCTTATTAAATTCATATAGGATTTATTTACATTTTGTTTCATTTGTTTTTATGTATTTCATACAGATTTCATATTTTTTTTATAGGGAAAATTGTGTGCCTGCTTTTCAAGTGTTATATTTTTACACCTAATTCCTTATATTACACCCATAATATTACTATAAATCTACATATAATCATACATGATTTCAGTCAATATTACATTATCTCCGAATATACTAATCATATATAATTTCAGTCACTGACTCACACAAATTTGCAATGGAACACTTTTATTTTAACTCAAAGTGACACAATCAAATTACTCCTCATGAGTAATATACAATTCCAGCTTGATAGCAAACAGAACTTTGCTCATGGAAATAACAAAACATGCAAAAAGGCTAGAACTGTGAACATACACTGTCATGGCCATCAATCATCAAAAAGCATTAAGGTTTCCGGATGTTTTTGTGTTTTTTTCTTTGCTCTAATTTCAGTAAGTTTGGCATTGATGGCTGCACCAATGCTGGAGGGCACCACATGAGGCCACTTTTGCAGTGTTGCTCCTGTGAGACAAATGAATAAAACGCAAAACATTGCTCTTGTTAGGAAGCAAGGTGGCCCACAGTTAATGACTACATATCAAGTTAGACAACTCAACAGCAGCATGTGGGGGTGGTGGGTGGTCTAGTGTTTAGGGATCTGGGCTTCCAAATGGAACAGTTGTGAGTTTGATAGGCATTGCCACTAAATAAATGACTATATAAATGACTCATTCATTCACTATTTTGGCCCTAAACAAGACAATTAGCATAAACTTACTTCCAGTGGATCACTTTGTATATAATAATAATAATAATAATAATATGCCACATAGTGCTGTAATATAATATGAATCTATGATATTCAATCTACATAATTACAATTTCTGAACTGATTTGAAACTTACTGTAGATAGCATCCACTTTCATTTTGTCAAGAGCCTGACGTTGTGTCCCAGAATCCCTGGATGTTCCTCGAAGATTGCTCACCAGAAGCACATCAATTGGGAACACTGCTGTCAGGAGTGATCTTACAAAACAGGAGGTGGAGTTCGCATTCTGGGCCACAGCCCATGCCAGTCTGTTAACAAATACATTTGATCCAGGACAAATTTCCACCTGTTTTAGGAAGAGTACAAAAACAATTTATTATGCAGCATTGCCAATGGGATGCAATACTTTTATATAGATATATATATTACCAAATGGTTCATTGAACAGTGCAGTGTTCATTGATTAATTTAAATAGTACACTACCTGTTCTGTGGATACTGCTTTCAGTGGGTGGAGGGCTGTGGGAGAGGGCTGTGGGGAGGGCTGTGCAATACTCTGTGGCAAACCCTGTCTACTTTCCAAGTCAGAGCTGACTGATGTTGTTGATGAACACTGAGACTTCAGAGCCATCTTCACTTCATTAATCAGATTTGGTAGCTCTAACAACAAAAATAAAACAAAATAAAATATGATAAAACAATTTATTATACTAATTTACCTACTCAGGTGTTTTATATACTTCATAGAAATGCAGTTACCAATAATTATTTTCATTGCCAATTATTAAATTATTTGCCTCAACTTTACATACCAAGTTAAATAATATTATTGGAACAAAACAACAGTTCAACAATAATCAACAATAATAAGTGCACAGACCATAAGAACTACAAAACAGTGTGATAGCTGATTGCATGATTCACCACAATACTAAAATAAATGTGATACCTCTAATAAGCATTCTTCTTAATTTTTCGTTGTCGTTTCTCAATTTTTTGTTTTCCTCCTCCATTTCCTTCAGCTTCTTCTGAGTCTCTGTCAAGGTTGTGGCTTTATACTCATCAACAATCATTTGGGCAACATTTCTCTGTGGTTTGGGGATCACTGTCTTTTTCCTTTGGGTCTGTCAAGGAAAAAGAGAAACAAGTCTAAGAGTTACTTACTTAACATGATTCCAGTGCAAGTAGATAAAAAATAAAATAAAAATAGTTCTCAATATACGTGTAAAGTCTGAGCTGACTGAGACTAGTCCAAACATCAGTGGAAAAATCCATTCATTTTTATGAAAACATTTAATTGAGAGTGGTATATCCAGCTATCATATATGAAAAGGCTATACAATGGAAGTGTGCCAGTCAAGATGGCATCATGTAGTAATGCTTACTTTTAAAACTACTGGGCCAAAAATGTTATTAAAAGTGTATGACAATGGAGCAGATAAGGAGATGATACGTATTCATCTTCTTAGATATTTGTCTTACTACTGTACCTCAATAAATGTAAACAGATATAAATAAAATTAATGTACAGTATAGGATGCTAAGTAAGAGAATTTGAAGGGGAAGGAGGCAGATCTCAAAGAAGATTTTGATGCCATTCACATTTTGGATATAGTCAGGTTCAAAAACAAGTAGATTACTTTGTTGTCTTGCCTTGTACACTTCCTTTGCATAGCCTGTTTGTCACTGATGGTTTTACTTTTCTAACAAAAGGACATAGTTTTAAAAATACCAGAGACCTTTTTTTAAGTCTGCAAACATTTCAGTTCAGTCCTTAAGTATATGGTGTGTGATTATATGCTTAAAATTAATTCACTGACAGTTGAACACAAACAGTCTTACCGGTGTATTCTCAACATCAGTTTCATCTGAATCTGTATATCTTGATGGTGGGACTGAGGCTCTTTTCTTAGGCAGTGCTTTGCTACTTTCATCAGACTCCAACCCCAGAAATTCCTTAATTTTATTATTAGTATGAAATCGATTGTCTGAAAAAATGTTCAAAGTGGGAGGAGAGATCAGATTAAGGCACTTCACAGCACAGAAAACAATATTTTGCATTTACTGCATGAAATTATTCCTGCGCATATTATAGTCAGTGGTAGTTACAAAACTGCCATAACAATTTTATTTACACATCACAACAGTTTCACATTATTAACTGGACCTGACACTGTAGAAAAAAATAAAAAATTAAATAAAAATATAACCCATTAGATAGGTCTACTTACTGCTCACAAACTTGACAGAGGCCATGTACACTGGCCAACCATGTTTTGACTTTTTCCCTTTCTTCCACTCCACTGCAGCTGAATAGTCAGTATGTGGGTATCCATCATCATCCATCTTGGTGTCATCATATTTACGTATGGCATCGGTTTTTACCTCGCTATACATCCCAGCATCCTCCCCACTGACCCACTGGACCACTGCTAACTTTCTCATCACACCTTGGAAATTAAAAGAGAGTTGCTTGTAGTCAAATTAGATTAATGCATTTAAGACTGTTTCATTATTCAGTCAGACATAAAACTGTCAACTTGATGTGTCAACTGCATACAAGTTGGCTGCAGAGCATGTGGGAGATAATATTTTTTTAAATAAAAGTAACGTAAGTTAATGTTATCGGTATAATACCAATACAACATAAACTAAAAATAAATTAATCTAGCTAACATTAGCTAAATACAGGAAGCAAGGTCTATGTCAAAGTTGTTGCAGAGAATTCCTGAATAATGCTCCAGTTACTCGCTGAAAGCAAACTAACTCTAGCAACTGTTTTCTGATAGGTTAGCATTACCCATTCGAAAAAATAATAATATTTTGCTTATAAATTGCTAAAAACACAAACCTGAATCAGCACTGCTACCTGAGTAATCAATACAACAAGTGAAAATTATTCCTACCTTAGGATCCTGGTTACGTTACTGCAGAAATCAACGTCTAGGCAATCTGACTGTAATTTGGGAGCTGTTGACGCAAGTCACGCAACGTACCGTTTTACCGATTTCTGGGCGCTTGTCTAAATGAGACTTTTCATTGGATCCCGCGAAGCAATTCAAACATCAACCAATCAGTGTATTTTATAGTCTCTTTTTACATAGAGTTGCTTGTAGGTAGATAGATGTTCAAAAAATAGACTATTTTTTAAATGATACAGAACATATGCGGAACAAATGCCGAAACGAAAAGCGTATTGCTTTCACAGCTGCCAAGAAGAAGAAAGAAAGATTCCTCATCGTACACGGACCAGGTGGAAAAAAAGGTAAAGTGTATAAAATAAAATAAATATAGGCCTAAAATATATGTAGATAAGGTTGAGAACAGGGTCGGAAATTATAAGTTGCACAAATAATAATAATTATTATAAATAAATGTAAAAAGCCCACACAATCGACATACATTGTATTTAAATGTATTATGGCTGTCGCGATTAACATTAAATGTGAAAATTAATGAAAATTGCTGTTGTTGTTGTTTTTTTTTTGTTTTGTTTTTTTTACTTATGTACAATTTATATAAAAGTTGTTTATATTAGTAACAGTTTTAAGTATTCTGATTGATTTAAATAACTGTTAAATTTAAGTATTTTATGCAATAAGGTTAATCAAATTTGCCCTTACAAATTTAATAATAGCCCTGGAAACATGACCTCATAATGGAAAAGCTGATTTCTGACCCTGGCTGAGCCAATGATCTAGACTAATGGTAAAGAAGTCTAGAGCTGTGAAGCTGTGTCTGTCATAATGTTGTGTCTGAAACTGTATAGGAAAATCGAAAAATATCTACATGACTTGGAAGGGGAAACTTTCTGGAGTGACACTAATGATGTAAGTCCTAAGTAAGAAAATAAATCAGACATTTTACAAAGGAAACACATTTGTGGGGGTATTGTTAATTAATGTGCTAAAAGTTTTATAGTGCCCAATTAAATTTAATGGTTTCTCACCTTTATACACCTTTAAATGGACTGTTCTGTTTTTCTTCTCTTTTGTATATTTACTTTTTCCCTGTCTTAGAATGATGTTTCGCACTCACCAAAGGGGACTGAAGAATCCACCCCCACAGATACAGGCCTCCAGGTAGACATTTGAGTAAATGCTATTAATCTATTGCTATAGGCCTGTTTTTGTTTCATTCATATAACTGAATAATGTTGTCGCCTCTTTTAGGGCAATATACTTTTACAACCAGAGACCACAAGAGAGTCACCATCCATCGAAAAACAGATGAAAAAATTTGTTTGTCATCCAGCTGTCAGTAGACATTTAGATACTGAAGATTGCCAAAGGCTATTCTTTTGAATTTAATAAATTGATGTATTGCCTTCTTTTAGAATATATCACACCTACCCAAAAGGAAAGAACAGTCACAATCACAGAACACTTATGTGAGATTTCTTCCCTTAAAAAATATCCAGCAGTTAATACTCGAATCTATATTTCTTAAGTTACATTCTCTTTCATATTCACATTTATTAGTTAATTTTGTCCCCTCATCCAGGTAAATCCATCACTGAGGACAGGGCAGCCTACATCCAAAGAAATACAGGCAAACATGACTTATTTCTTCTTTAGTTTCTATATGTTTCGATTGCTATATTTGATATTAATAGTTAAAATTATATATATTAAAAAGTCTTGTTCTTTTTAGGATGACAGCCTGATGTCACATTTACCAGAGACTGCGGAAGAGGGGAATTCATCAGAAGTGCAGGTAAATAAGAAATTTATATCAAACCATACTGTATGTAAATCAGGAATGTTGTGTGTAATTTAGGTTTACAATTGTGTTTTACGTACATTGTCCCTTAATGTGTAGAGACAACTGAATTTGAGATGAGATGCTTAATTCAGTGCATAGCATAATGCAGTGTTGATGAGTTTAAAAATAAGAATATCAGCATGTAAATTTGTTTGTTTCTTTTGGTACACACTTTGATTATGCTGACTCCTATTTTGATTCTTTCCCATTTTTTACAGAATACCAACCATGCCTCTTCAGGTTTCTCAAATGTCCATGTCACAGATACTAGTTGGCTGAACATCCTTGCATTTTCCTTGAAGCATAATGTAACAGGGGCTTTAATGGAGGACCTACTGAAGCTGTTAAGGTTATGCAATGGGGATGGTGCAAGCATCCCACGAAGCAAGTACATGCTAGAGAAGGCGTTTAAAGATTTTGTAGACAAATCAGAATACCATCATTATTGTGGTGTTTGCAGCACTTACATTGGCCTTTCAGTGTCTAAGGACAGTGAATTAAAATGTCAGATTTGCTCATCAACACAAACTGTGAGACAAAGTTTAGAGTTGGGCTACTTTTTTATTTGCATACCTCTGAGGGATCAACTTAAATTTCTTTTGGAGAATGAACCTTTTATAAACATTTACAATGACCAAAACAGAGATAGAATAACGGATATTTCTGATGGGAAGCTGTACAAATATCTGAAATCAATTAGCGATTCTTTCTTTTCCCTGTCATTTAATTGTGATGGAGTGCCTGTGTTCCAGTCATCTAAATTCAGCATCTGGCCCTTACTATGCTCTGTTAATGAAATACGCAGAGAGGAAAGAGATAAAAATGTCATACTATGTGCCTTGTGGTTTGGGTCATCTAAACCACTGATGAGTAGCTTCCTCAAACCTTTTGTGGAGGAATGCAAAAGTCTTGGGACAAAACGGGACTTCAGTGGCAGGAGCCAGTAGATCACTCAATCAAAACTGCAAAGGTCTATGCATTATGTGCTATATGTGATGCTGTAGCACGGCCTTTACTGCAAAATTTCAGTGTGGGCACTGTCTTCATCCAGGTGTTCAAATGAGAAAAGGCAATGGGACTGTGCGAGTGTATCATGGTTTGGAGGAGATGCCAGGACTTAGAGATCACAACACAACTGTGCAAATAGGTGAAATTGCCCAAAATAATGAGCAGAGCATTTTGGGTATAAAAGGGCCATCTCCAATTGTGGACTTGCCCCATTTTGACCTGATCAATGGCATGGTCCCTGATTACATGCATTGTGTGTTACTGGGGGTTTGTCGGCAAATAGCCACTTTATGGTTTGATTCGAAAAGCTACCGTCAACCATGGTATATTGGTTTGAACGCTGCAAGAGTGGATGGAAATCTTTTATCAATCAAGCCTCCAAGCATTTTTCCAGAACCCCAAGGTCTATTGCTGAGCGAAGGTTTTGGAAAGCTCATGAATGGCAGAATTGGCTTTTATATTACAGTTTTCCAGTCCTGAAGGGGATACTTCCAAACAAGTATCTTTGCCACTGGGCTTTACTTGTGGAGGGTGTGAGCATTTTGCTAGGTTCAGACATTAGCCAAGAGAATATTGACCATGCTCATCAGGCTGTTGAGCTTTATGTTGAATCAGTTCAGTCTTTGTACGGCAAAGACCAGATGACCTACAATGTGCATTCACTCCTACATTTGACTAAGAGTGTTGAGAATTTGGGTCCTCTCTGGGCCCAGTCTGCTTTCATGTTTGAGAACTATAATGGCTACTTGCTCAAGCAAGTAAAAAGCAGTAATGCAGTGCCTCAGCAGCTTTGCAAAAGGGTAGTTTGGTCTCGTGCATTGCCACACATAGCTAAGGCCTGTTCATCTAATGATGTCTCACCTGAAATGAAATCATTCTACACAGAAATGACCTCCAGTAAACATCATGTAAGGAACTATGCTAGATATGACAGGGTGACTGCACTTGGAGTGCCAAAGATTAGGCCAGTGTCTGAAAATGATATGAATGCATTGCATGCATTGCGAGATGTACCCGGGACCTCTACTGGCATGTACTATAACAGAATAGTTGTCAATGGAGAGGTTATTCACAGCCAAACATACACCAAGACAAAGAAAAGGAACAACTCTGTTGTGATGCTGAAAGATGGCAGCATTTTCAAGGTGTCATACTTTCTCTGTGTCAGTGATGACCAACATCACCTATATGCAGTTGGTAAATTTGGAAATTGTACAGTGCAGAAGCTGGTTCGAGGATGTACTCTTAAAATATCATTGACCTTTATGAAGACTGTACATTTTCCTACAGGATTTGAAAGAGCAGTTGACAGCAATGACATTGTGAGACCATGCGTTTACATTAATTGTGAACAGTCTGGTCCTGTTGTTTGTGAACAAATCAAAACATATTATTGTAAATGAATGAAGTTGAGTCAAATATGTTTGTAGAACAGTAATCTAAAATGTTAACAATTGAGGGGTTAAAAATTGGCTGGAATATATTTGACAAAGTCATTTTTGTAAATGTGACAAACTGTTGGTGGCGATATGCGTAATAATCACTTTGACATTTTGGAAAGTTTTATGTTAAACAGAACTTTTGTATATAGTAAACTTAGTACTGTAATTAAGTTGTGATAAACATTGTCATAAATTAAAATGAAATCTGGTGATGTAGGATTTGAAAGGAAAACTATTTTGAAATGTGAAATATGCAACTGTATCTTGTAGAATACACTAATAAATAATTTTGTAATTAGAATGTGTGCTTGTCTGACTAGTTTAAATGTTGTGTTTTATTTAAGGCTTATTAGTATACAGTATATGACAATGATTGACTATAGGCATGGGCTCCACTTAGTACAAAATAAGACCAAGGGGATGAGTGAAGTGCAACTTTATTCTGATTGGTAAACTGCACTATGTTTTATACACGTCTCAAGAGATGTGATGGACATTCATATTAAATTAGCGTTCTTTCCCTATGTTTTTAAATCATGAAAACTTATGAGGCTTTAGTCATATGTAGGACATATATAACATATATGATTGAAAGTACATTAATATTATGCATTTTGTATATGTGGTTTTTGCAGCATATATGCCCCTTACAATATTCATTTGGAACATATAAGAATCACGGGGGGTTTTAACAAAACTTTTCCATATGGGCAACTCCTTCACTACAAAGCAAAGCGAAGTAGCAGAGTTTGGTATTACCAAGCTACAAATCAATTAAGCTTATGATAAATTTGAATCAAGATTTTGGTTCAACATTTTTGGAAAATGTTGAATAAATTATGAAAATTTTCATTTTTGTGTGAACTATCCCGTTAACAGTAGTGAAAAGTGAGCAACTTATAAAAATTATAGTTGTTCATATTTTTAATATATATAATTTATAATTTTTGAAAAAAAAAAAAAACAGAATAAGACAATAAGACAAATACGAAACAAATACAAATTAAACTAGTTTTTCAGATACAGTAGGTTTACTTAAAATATTTAACATCTTTTGTTGGTTAACATTATAATGACACTGAAAAGGCTACTTAATTAGGAATGCTGTCCCAGAAGGCATGCATGTAAAACTACTGACACGCTCAGTTTTCACTCACCTGTTCGAGTTCAATTAATCCATAACTGTATTTACATGAGATATTCTACACAAAAGACATCTGAACTGCTGTGTTTGTATTTGAGCACTGAGAACTGATCGCGTGCTGTATGAGAACTGAAAATGTGGAACGTGCGCAAGAGAGCTCTTCTATCAGGATGATTCCACCTAACCTGCTTTCACTAACTTTAAAGGGGTCATATGATGCTTTTTTAAAGATCATTATTTTGTGTATTTGGTGTAACAGAATATGTTGACATGCTTTAATGTTCAAAAAACTAATTATTTTTCAAATACTGTACATTCGAAGTACAATCGCAGTATGTCCTCTATGCCGCGCTTCTTTCAAATGCGTCATTTTCTATAAAGTCTCTCCTTCAGACAATCGCAGTCTGCTCTGATTGGCCAACTGACCAGTGCATTGTGACTGGCCAAACACCGCAAACACACGTCAGAAATTTAATGCCCCTTTCTATAATCACAAGCTTCTTCTTTTCCAAATAAATGTAAAGACAGTTAATAATGTCCTTAGTTTTACCATCAGTTCAAGCCTGAAAGGGGAACAGAGTCGTGTGACAGACACAGTGATGAAGCTCTCATGTATTTGCAGTACACAAGCCATGGACGGTTAAGACAGTCCACGAGTGATGTGATGTGATGTCAATGACCCATCTTCTCTCCCTCTCTCACACACAGACGCGCGTGCACACACGACACACAAAACTTTGCATTTGAGCAGTCAGTAGCAAATACTTAAACTAATAACAAAACATGCTTACAATAGCTGATTCAGAAGCACCAGATTGTCATTGCAAAGTTTGAATTACCTCATCTCCTCCCCCTCTCCGAGAGTCTTAACTTTGATAAAGAATATGAGTTTGGTTTTAAGACTGTAGTCTTTGCAACTTCAGCGATTTTATCTATGCACAATCAGCTTGTAACAACGAATTGTGACTCTGAGATATCTGGTCACCTCATCCCTACACTTTGGGGTGCTAAGACCATTGTTTCAGATCACTAGTTCACATTTTGGTAGTCTATCCATTCACTGCAGCTGCCACACTGAGACTAGATATGTGAACGGCCCTTATTTGATTGCAATCCAATGACAGGGGATAGCCTATAAGATGTATTATGAATGACTCAATAGTCCTCAGATAACATTATAGTCCCATCTCATCTTGTTAACGAAGAAGTGGCATATATTTAGTAATTTTTTTTAGGAGGATGAGCTAAAGTGTCAGGTCCTGTCACGGTAATAGCCCAGAAAATAATGACAATTTTTTAAATCCCAAACATGTCTAAAAAAGTTACTGAAATTCCTTTATTGCATGTTAACCATTTTTATGCTAGCAGATCGAGTAATGTCAGTTTAAAATGGCTAACCGTCAGGCCCTGTCACATTCCTGCGTGACAGGGCCTGACAGTCCTGTGACACTGCCTTACAAATGAATGGCATTGTTGTTGTTTTTTATTACATTTATTGCATATAATATGTATTTAACACATGCCATAGTAAAACATTATTTGAATAAACAGACATTACACTGTAAATCTGAAGCTTTTCATGATCATCAACAATTTTTTTTAACATTTTGTTCATCTTTTACCTAGGCCTAAGTAGCACTACACTTTGTATATTAATATTTCAATACATATATAAATATAATTGTCATCTGTAAAAGCTTTGAGTAATGATTACTTTAGTTATTCCAATTCATACAAGTTTTAGTTAGATGGCTCCAATAGAGCATCACAGTCCCGCCCACAGCCCGAGAGAGCTTTGGTGCCGGAAGTAAATTTCCCATTCATTTCTCCCATTGACTTTCGGAAAAATCCGTATCTAAAGAGTTTTAGAGCATGTCCGAGGATAACTAGCTATGGCTGAACTCATTATCATATAACATATCATTTCGTGTGAAAAAATGAAGAGAAAATCCAAAAAAAAGTCAAAGGTACAAGACAGTGTACATATTTTCATTCCCGAGCGAAGGAACTACTCATCCCATAAAACACCACGCCTCACTGAATTCGACTGAAGCCACAACCGAGAATGAGCCTTTTGAGCGACTTCCAAATCTGATGACGGCCACGCGAACATTTTCCTCCAGTTAATTTTATCTTATATAGTAAATGTGCAGTAATAACAGTTCTTTCAGTGGTAATTGTGTAAATAAATAGTGTTTTATATAGGTATTGTGTATTGATTTTTATATTTATCATCGTGTATTTTATATATTATGTGCGTGTGTGAAAGCGGTTAACAATAACGTCAGCAACATGGTGCAGTGCTTTATATCTGACTGCAATCACCGCTCAGTCATCAACACATGTCGTTGCCATTACACAAATGTTCAGTAAATGCACAAAAAGGTATGCCTAGTCTAAATATTGTTTTGACAATGGTGTAACAACAATGAGTTGTACAGAATAATTAACTCAAATGATATATAGGGAATTTGAATAATTAATCAGGAATATGATTAATATATCATGACAGTTACACTACATTTTATTGATTATGAAAAATAGCTCAATTGCATGCATCAATAAATCATTACAGGGCACTGTAACTTACTCATTAATATGTCAATATTCCATTCTTCATATCAGTTATAGTGATATCTCTTACTGTAAATTACTGCAAATCAAACAGTGGTTTGTCCAGCAAACGGCCGTAAGATCAACGTGTCAATTTTCAATAAAGTTATCACTTCTTATAATTCAAGGAAAATATTCTCTGGCCATGAAAACATTATCCTATCATTATGATACATTTAGTTTCTCAAAATAAAGCTTGTAGCTAGATCAGACATCTCAGCGACTCGTAATGTGAGCGGGTGGTGGAGACAAGAATCATGAATATATGGGTTTTTAATAATTGACTAATAGTACATCGAAACTACAAATCACACAGAGTAAATATGCATACGACAATACAGACAGTAAACTTTGTACAAGACATAACAAAATCCAAATAAGGAAGAGAAAGAGAGAGAGAGAGAGAGAGAGAGAGAGAGAGAGAGAATGAGCTCAGGTATGAAAATCACAGTCAGTAACTTTTGGAAGCCAACAACGACTCAAATCATAGCAACACTTTAAAGCAGCATTTAAATCTCCATAGAAAAGTGGAGACCGGCGCGGTATTTGAAAGGTTCAACAATGTTCCAGAATTCGTCTTCCTTGTGTGGAGAGGCGAATAGTTGAATAAACTTAGTAAAGAAAACAAAACAACGAAAACGAAAGCTTCCGGAGGAGCCATGAGACTGGCTCCTCTCAGTCCCTGTGCTGAGGGGGACGGCGATATGAGCGCGCATGGGCACGAGCGGGGGCAACGTTGGTCGCACAGGAGAGCAGCGTGTCAGAGAACGAAGAGGAGAAGAAGAACAAAGAGAGAGGCGGACCTTGTTCGGTCGGTTCTTATGGCTTGGGATGGTTCACGCCTCTTTTCGCGTGAACAACCAATGAACATCCGCGATCTGAAGCGGGGAAAAGTTCCTTTGTCTCTGTGGAAACACCCACCCTACTAACTTTGGGGCTTGTTAGATTTCAGCAGTGATATTCTAGCAAGTTCTTAATTCAAGATTAATAGATTTTACACACATTTTACACGGGAATAGTTGGGTCACAACATGACAATTCCAAAAACACCAAACAGTACATATATAACTGGTAGCAACACGAAGTTACATTCAAATGCAGAATTTACACACATTTAAAGATTAACACACGCTAATAAATTGCAGATAGTCCCAATTTATATGGAAAACATCTCAAAGCACCAACAAAAACAATACTATATACTTTTAGACTTCGTCTGAGGTAATAGTTTAGGATACATTGAGAAAAAGGTACCAGTGAATGGGCTCTTTCCTGTCCTGTTGCCCAGTGGGGTCATAAAGCTTTACGACCTGGTCAGGAGTGGGGGTTGCAGAAACATGGCTCTCTTTGAGAAAGTTAAAATGAGGAGAAACATTTCCAATTTATAAGCTAGTAAAATTATAATCCTCACATAACAAGGATTAACCATTGTACCCACAAACATATTCAAAATACATATTATTAAGGACTTACATAAAAAGCATGAAGAAAAGTTTGTTTGCGTGTGTGTGCTTATGTGTGTGTGTGGGGGGGGGATTTCATGTCCCCTTTGAGGCTCGCACGGGTATCGTAAATAATGTAAGTCCAGCCAGGCTGGCGCCAGGCCAGGCATTTAGTGCAAAAAGTCAGAGTTCCACACATTCAGGTGAGGATTGGAAGAAACCCAGCGTGTGGTTTAAGGTTTGACCACATTGCAGGTTGAGCCAAACAGGGACCCCTTTGGTGTAAGCGGGTACCACCGTACCCTGTTCGTTCACTAAGGTGCAGGGGCTTGAATTTGAACTTGAGCCACGGCTGGGTGCTGGGGTTCCCGTGACCTCTGTGACCTGACAGTCTGGCTCTGTTTGCGTGTGTGTGCTTATGTGTGTGTGTGTGTGGGGGATTTCATGTCCCCTTTGAGGCTCGCACGGGTATCGTAAATAATTTAAGTCCAGCCAGGCTGGCGCCAGGCCAGGCATTTAGTGCAAAAAGGTTTCATTTGTATGCCTGAATTTAACCCATGAATCGATGACCTGCATATCCGTTACAGTGGCATTATAAAATGCTTGATATGACTCATAAAATATGAAGGCTACAGTAGCCTAGCTAAAGTGGACGATAAAACTAACATTACCAACCACCCTGCAAAACTCACCAAAACTTTGTAGGTCTTGTCCCTCATGCTGGCCCTTACAAAACCCACAAGCTGACCCTCGGATACGCTTCACTCAAGCACCGTTACATGACCCTATCTGAAGTGGTTTTCACCTCTTTGAACACTTTTGTTTTCCTCCTTGAAAAAAGCCATCATGGCAGCCGAGGAGATCATGATTGTACTGATAAGTCTACCGTGCAAAAACGCATTTATTTATTTATTTTTTATTAATGATCTTCAGTCTTCACTGACCTTCGCAGGGTTTAACCAGACAGACCAATCAGATGCATCACTGTAGGATTGTGGGTAATGAAGTACTTATCCAAGACATCGCGAATAAAAGGCATTTATCTCAAAACAAGGTTAGTGCCCCATGAACCTTTGGCGTTTATATGAGCATATACTATAGCTTAGTAAAGCCGTAGCTGGTTTTAAGTCTACCATGTATGGTTACGTTTTTATGGCTTATACCCCAAATGTCAATGCAGAAATTGTATGGAATTTTTTACTTCCGGCACCGGCTGTGGGTGGGACTGTGATGCTCTATTAGTGCAGCTGAGAGACAAAGGCAATGTCGGGCACGACTAAATGCAGACCCTGAGAGAAAGGAGAAACATCTTCAGAAAGAAAGGGAGAGCTGGAGGCAGAAAAATAAAAGGAAAAGTATTCATGAGTTGAATGAGTGAGAGCAAAGACATAAGCGCACATTTTGGACAGAGCAACAGAAAAACTCTAGGCTTAAGAGAAAGACCGCAGTTCCAGTTACAGGGCCATGGCTGTCATTACTGAGCTGTAAGGCAAAGCTCTCGATTTACCGGTCAATCTACGTTCCTACTCTCACCTATCATCATGAGCTGTGGGTCATGACCAAAAGGTTTCCGGATACAGGCGGCCGAAATGAGCTTTCTCTGTCGGGTGGCTGGGCGCTCCCTTAGAGATAGGGTGAGAAGCTCGGTCACTCGGGAGGAGCTCAGAGTAGAGCCGTTGCTCCTCCACGTCGAGAGGAGCCAGCTGAGGTGGCTCGGGCATCTATTTCGGATGCCTCCTGGACGCCTTCCCAGGGAGGTGTTCCAGGCACGTCTCACCGAGAGGAGGCCCCGGGGAAGACCTAGGACACGCTGGAGGGACTACGTCTCCCGGCTGGCCTGGGAACGCCTCGGGGTCCCACCCGGAAGAGCTGGAAGAAGTGGCTAGGGAGAGGGAAGTCTGGGCATCTCTGCTTAGACTGTTGCCCCCGCGACCCGGCCCCGGATAAGCGGAAGATGATGGATGGATGGATGGGCCATGGTTTTCAAGGTTAGAAAGGCCAACTGTCACAGTACCACTTCAAATTACGTCTTGGTAATAACAGGGTGATACCATGGTAATATCTACATTACTGCCTAGAAAATAACATGCAATTTGCGTTATTACCATGTAATTTCCTAAGTAATAATGAAGATACTACCATAGTATTACCCTGTTACTACTGAGCCACAAATATGATGTGTTTAACACACTGGTGGTCGATGAGAAGATACCCCCTGACTATGTGAGCGCTTTGAGTGCCTAGAAAAGCGCTATATAAATGTAATTAATTATATTATTATTATTGTTACTTACACAGTTACTTTGCTTTGTGCTTTTCAGTTAAATGTCTATACATTTGCTTTATTACAGTAAAATGTACTTTATATATTATGAAGTTATATTTCCATATAACTACACAGTAACTGAATAGTGTAATATTTTAATGTTAAATGGTTGTGTGACAATGTGTGATATATGTTGCAGGCAAAAGAGAGAGTGGCGAAAGCGTTCAAAAGAAAGAGAGGAAGAAGCTCCAGGACAAAGTGAAAGAGCTACAAGAGGCCTTAGCATTGGAAAAAAGTTTAAAAGAGCGATATAAAAAAAGGTTCCAACAGTTGATCATGAGATCAGGGTCTCTAGTATTATAGCCGAGATATGTGAGGCCAAGAAACACTCCCAAGTGCAAGGAAAGCCCTGTACCATGAGGCATTGTTTGGAGAACAGAATCCATATTCTTTCTCAAGAAAGAAATGTGTCCACATGGAAGAGGCTTTCAAAAACATTGTAAAAGCCTTTTACACCAGAGACAACGGGGGAAAAGCAGAACATAACACAAGCCAATGTCAGGCTGCAAAAGAGGTTCCCTTGTGAACACCCTGAAGAAACTTGCACAAAAATTACTTGGCAGAAAATCCAAGGAAATTAGTTTCTTATTCTGTGTTTTGCAGACTTCGGCCCTAGTGGGTAGTGCACCCAACGCTTTCTGATAGGGAAACATGCTTGTGTAAATTTCATGAGAACTTGGGCTTTGTAAATCAAAAGCTTTTCAGCATGAATTTGCTCAACACCCCTGAACTGGAAAACTTGATGGCAGAAATCTGTTGTGACCAAACCAACAAAGTGTGTATGTACAATGACTGTGGGAAATGCAAAGACAAGGAGTTCACCTTGCTCAGGGAGTATGAAGGCTCCACCCAGGTGGCATACATGCAGTGGGTCACAGAGAACACAAAAGGACAAACAAATGACAACACTGAAACAACCTTCAAGAAGATAGTCAACAAGAAGGTCGAGACCACGCTAGATGACCTCATCTAGTTTTTCAACAGCATGCTTCTGAAATTCAAACACCATGCATTGAACATCTGACTACAGTACAGATACAGCAGGGAACTGAACATGGTTGAGAATGAATGTATCATACACGTTGACTTCTCTAAAAAATGATATATGTAAATATGCATATGAGATCCAGGGAGTGCACTTTGGAGCATCCCATGAGCAAGCAACACTGCACACTGGAGTTTTATATGTAGGACCAGATGCTGAGCCAGTTTGCTTCAGCACCATCTCGCCATCACAACTGAAGGAGCCCCCAGCCATATGGGAACATCTAAGCCCCATTCTGTCCTATGTCAAGAACCTCTTGCCTGCTGTCACAGTAGACCATTTCCTCAGTGATGGACCTTGCACGCAGTACCGCCAAAAGGAGAACTTCTACCTCTTCACCCTCCTCCTCCACAAAAAGGAATTCCAAGCTGGGACTTGGAATTTCTTAGAGGCCAGCAATGGTATGGGGCGCCAGATGGGGTTGGAGGTGTTATGAAGAGGAGTGTGGATCGGTTTGTGAGCCACGGCCGAGATATCCACAATGCAATGGATCTATTTGAGGCCTTGAAATGTTCTCTTAAAATGTTCTATGTAAGTGAAGAATCCATTGACAGGGCAATAAAGGACATGCCAGACAGCATCCCCCAAGTCCCATCAACAATGAGAATACACCAGGTTGTCACTACATCTCCTGGGCATATGTTGTACCGGGATGTGAGCTGCATGTGCACTGTAGACAAGATTCTACAGTACACATGCTATAACAAAGTCATTCAGCTTCAACACACCAAGCACACCAACGACAGAAGAGATCGAATGGGGTCCAGAAGTCATTCAAAAGTGGTGCGTCATAAAATATGATGGAAACATCTACACAGGCATCATCACAGCCATTGATGAGGTTCAGGTGCAAGTGAGATGCATGCACCGTGTGGGAGTGAACCGATTCTTCTGGCCAAAGAGAGGAGAAATTATCTGGTATATGTTCGATGATGTTTCATTCCACCTCCTCAACCTGTAACCACCCATCACCATGAGATCCAAAAAGACATTTGGGCAAAGCTTGTGGAGTATAAGGATTAGAAAATAATTATCTTGAATTTCATGTTATGAATTACCATATTAGTAGTCCCGTTACAATTTTCTTTTCACTCTTGTCTGAGTTTGTGCCATTTGACATTCTAGTTTTTATTATTATTGTATCTGGCTGTATGTTATTGTTAAATAGAATTTTAATGAATTGTTAAATGAACTGTTAAATAAAATTAGTTTTTATATAGAACATTTTTTAATTAGTTGGTTGAATTAAAAAGATATTTGAACTATATCACTTGTCAGTCATATTCTACTGAATTATGTCCTTAATATATCTATATTATTTACTATAGTTTAATATTACATTAACATTAAAATTATAATAATAATTTTAAAAAGGAATGCTTGTCAAAACTTAAATAAAGAACATAAAACATAAAACTGCATCAACGAAATCCATAAAGTCAGTCCTGTCTCACCTCGGTCAGTCCTGTCACATAGGTGTGTTATAAAAATATAATATTTGAGAAAATACTGATAAATTGATTGGCAAACTGTGTAGATGAAGGTGGAAGTATATATCCAATACTGTTTTTGTAAAAATCTCCAATGTAAAGGGAGTTGTTTACAACTATATGAGTGCCTACTTTTTTGTACTAAAGTTGACCAAAAAGTTGCTTATATTTCTTATAGGAATTACAAAACCAGGTTAGATACAATCAGGGACATGTGAAATGAAAATGCTATTTGTATCAAAGAAATTCATCAGGAAACCATTCTAATATATACAAATTTGTCTGTGACAGGGCCTGACATGTTAGGGGTGAAATGCGTATAAATATGTATTTTATTAAGTATTAAAAACATGCTGAGAAGGTTGAGTAATGGTGCGTTCAAGTACTCCTGGGAAGTTCGTACGAGGGGAAGTCGTGCTTATGACGGCATGTGCGTTCAAGTCACTTTCGTCAGAGCAAGATGGCGTGTACTTTCTCTTAATTAAAAACACAAAAATACAGCAATGTTCTTTAACTTTTGTTCTAGAAAATTAAGAACAAAGAAATGTGCATTAGGTATACTTCGTTTTTTAATTTTTTTAAATTATTTTATGAAGCCGCTGCCAACTTCGAATAACTTACTGCGCTGTAAATAGAAAAGCCTGACAATATCACAGCTAAATACCTTTAAGTATTGTATATTCCGCCATGTTAATCACTGACACGCCCCCAACTCGTACAGATCGGGGCTAAAAGAAAATCCCAAGCTCCCCACTGGTATTTACGATATTGTGGTGGTGTTCATGTGCATTCAACTCGGATATACAATCTAAATGAGATGACTTGAACGCACCATAATTTTTACTCTTTCCCTTAAGTATAAACATTTATTTATTGTTTTGTTTTGACACGCTCCACGGAAGAGAGGAGTGTGGTGAATAGTAGCACAATGGGTTGCTGTGAACAGAGCTTTTTTTGACAAGGTAAAAAAGGTGTTGTTTTACATGATCATTGAGGAATTTCAACCAAACTGCGTTACAAACATTTCATGAAGATTCTAAAGAATCATAACAACTTGTGGAAAATGGGGATCCAATATCCCCTTTATAGTCCAGACTGAAAACATGTTTACCTTTGCATTTTCTTACTAAAGCTCAATCAAATAATGCAGTTTGATGTTTATTTCATTCAGTTTATGTCCCCTTATTTACAATCCTACCGTGACATTGTGGCATTTCACAGCAAGACTGAAGTTTAATATTACTAATATTTTGATCCCAAGGCATCAATACATGAAATGGAATGACACCTCTATACAAGTGAAATTAGGCCCGGTCCACACAAACGCGATTACATTTTAAAACCACAGCTTTTTATATGCGGTTTGGCTGTTCATCCAGACGCAGGCACAGGGTCACTGAAACTGAACATTTTTGAAAACGCCTGCCAGGGTGAAGATTTTCAAACTCCAGATGTTATGAAGACAGCGAAACAGGCATTTTTGGCTTGTGACGAAGCCAGTGCTGTTAGCTCTGCCTACTGGAAACTTTCAGGCTTCTGATTGGCCAACATGGCTTTACGGTTGAGATTATATCGCCACCTGTTGACTTGGCATGCTCTTGACAGTGCTTGATGGCATGCGTTTACCTACGGTGTGAACGGAGCCTTATGTTCACACAGGTCCGTGTTTTCTGGTGCCATTTCAAACTGCTGTGCCATTTAAACCTCTTACCACACAAGGAACACAAATAGCGTCTCACTTCTGTGTGACTTTTCAGGTGTATCTGTAAGTGTGATGGCAGAATACATTTCTTATTACAAAGATCACAATTAAATCGCCTTCTTCCAGAGTGAATGCACTGGTGATTTTTCAAATTTCTGCTTTTCATAAACTTTTTGTCACACTCTGAACGTTGCAGTTTTTTTCCAGAATGTGCTTGCAAATGAAGTTGAAGGGCTCTTTGATATGAGAAACACTTTTTACATTGAGGACATTTGTAAGGCTTCTCTCCAGTGTGAATTCTCATGTGAGTCTTAAGGCTTACTTTACGATTGAAACACCTTCCACAGTCCTGGCATTTAAAAGGCTTCTCTCCAGTGTGAATTATCATGTGAGTCTTCAGATTTCCTTTTTGTGTGAAGCTCTTTCCACACTGTTTGCATATATAAGGCCTTTCACCAGTGTGATCTCTTATGTGGTAATCAAGGGATGGTTTATAAGTAAAACGTTGTCCACACTGAGGGCACGTGTAAGGTTTCTCTCCAGTGTGAAGTCTCATGTGAGCCTTAAGGCTTATTTTATGACTGAAACTTTTTCCACACTGCTGGCATTTGAAAACATTCTCTGCAGAGTGACTTACTACATGCCTGTTTAGGCGTTTCATGCTTGTGTAACTTTTTCCACACTGATCACATTTAAAAGAGTTCTCTCTTGAGTGAATCCTCGTGTGCTGACTAAGAGTTACTTTACGTCTGAAACTCTTTCCACACTGATCACATGTGAATGGCTTCTCTCCAGTGTGAATATTCATGTGATACTTGAGGTTTAGTTCTCGTGTGAAGCTCTTCCCACACAGTTTGCAGGTGTAAGGACTCTGTCCAGTGTGAGTTGTCAAGTGGGCATTTAGGGCTGCTTTATATCTGAAATTCATTCCGCACTGAACACACATGTAAGGATTCTCTCCAGTGTGAAGTCTCATGTGATTCTTGAGGTTTACTTTATGACTAAAACTCTTTCCACACTCATGACATTTAAAACTCTCCTCTTTAGAATGAATTCCCATATGGCAAGTAAGGGTTACTTTACGTTTGAATTTCTTTCCACACTCATCACATGAGAATGGCTTCTCTCCAGTGTGTATGTTCATGTGATACCTAAGGTTTAGTTCTGTTGTAAAGCTCTTTTCACACTGTTGGCAGGTGTAGGGCTTTTCTCCAGTGTGAACTCTCATGTGCCTTTTAAGGGCTCCGTTTTGAGTGAAACTTTTCCCACATTGGTGGCAGGTGAAAGAAATCTCTCCGGTGTGAATATTCATGTGGACTTTCAGGTTTCCTCTTTGAGTGAAACTTTTTCCACATTGCTGGCAGTTGAAAGGTTTCTCTCCGGTGTGGACTCTCATGTGAACATAGAGGTTTGATTTTTGAGTGAAAGTCTTTCCACACTGACGGCAGGTAAAACATTTGTTAGATTCTGTATTCAGAGCTCTTTTTTGTGATGAAGTCATTTCTGTCTGTATGTATTTTTCTCCAATAATGAAATCATGTTTCAGTTCATACTGATATTTCTCTTCCAATTCATTCAGTTCTAGCCTCTCCTCTTTCAGTGTCTTCAGCTCTAAAATGGAAAAAATAAATAAATACAAGTTAACCCTAGCGTAATGGGGATCTATTTTTCTTTCCATTCTCCACCATTTCCATAAGGGACCAGCACAAAGGTTTTGATGATTAAAACCATAAACTTTCATTTTACAGTTTTATAATTTTTCATTTGTCAGGTTACAACCCAAAATCAAAAATTGAACTTAAGTATTTTGCTACACTACTTCACGCTTCAAATTAAATATAGTTTCAAAGAACAGTCAGAAGACTTAGGCCGGTGACACACTGGATGCGTGGCGCAAGCGTCTCAGCCGTGGTGGGTCGGTTTTTAATTTGGCTCCCATGTTAACAGGTTAAAGCTTACAGACCGCCTGCGTGAGACGTGCGTCACAGGCGCGGCCCGAGCCGCGCGGAAAACGCTTGCTTGCTAGAAATAGAACCGACGCCTATTTTTACCACGATACGCGCGCGTGTTGGAAGCTTTTCCAGGTAAAATATAATAGGAAAATGTGTTTAAATATCATTTTGTACACAAATACATATGAATTCCTTATATTTTGATATTTGAAAGTCTATAGGTTGACATAAATTCAGATATAAATGTAATTAAAAAAATAAATAAATAATTATCGATTTTCAAATATTGCACCTGTCAAACATAATCTATTTCGCCGTCAATACTTTTGACGGTGTCCTTTATCAGTAGGCGTAGGTGTAGGTGTGTAAAAAGAGTAGATATTGTTGTAATGAAGACATGAGCCTGGTCTGTCAACGGTCTCCCTCTACAGCAGCAGCGCGCCAGCGCCGCGTCAGGCACACTTCTGGTGTGTAAAGACACAGAATCTGCCACGCTTCTGGGACGCTTCAGACACGCGGCGCTCACGCCACGCAGCCAGTGTGTCACCGGCCTTACTTCAAGCCCCTTCCTTCTTACAGTTCAAAATATCAATGGTCACTTTCACATAAACCAAATAAAATCGAAATTGAACTATGAAAAATCATTTATGCAATATAAATATCACAAAATATGCAAACTGTATTCACTCTTAATATAAAGAACACATAATGATATAGATAAACATAAAAGAAATGTCTTAAAAATTTTTATGGCACTATCACCCAGTTTAATGGTTCAAAGCAACAGACATCAAAACCAGCAAGAAAGCATTAAAGCAAACAAAATTAATGCTAGAATCCTATACACTAGTGTTTCTTAATTGGTTCATAACCCAACTTTTTTTTTTTCTCAGTGTTTTTTTTGATAAGAGACTTTCATTTTGAAAGATATCCGTGAAAGATGTTGAAACTTTTTTTTGCAGTTAAAGAAAAACGTGCTGTCCCGATTCAGTATCTTCGGTCAGATGAGATGTTGTCAGGCTTAATCACATAACTGTTTTTTTTATTCTAAACTGAATAATTTCAGTTTACTTTGTGATGACTCTTGGGCACCATGAAAGTGGTTTGGCTTTTAGTGGTGTTCATTGTTACTTACGCTCCACGTAGGGCTGTGCAAAAAAAATCGAATGCGATTTTCATGCACATCTCATCAGTAAAGACGCTCCTTTAATTAGAAGTATTATCTCCAGCACGTGCGTTCAGATCATGGTTGCCAGGTTTTCACAACAAATCCTGCCCAGTTGCTTCTCAAAACTAGTCCCAAACTAGCCCAATCGCGTTTCCAGGAGGTTCCCCGATAAAAAATTGGTTTCCGGGGTTAAAATATAAGTTTTATGGCATGGTTCCCTTGGTAAAATTCACATTTTAGGGTCTAAATATCATGTTATTGGTATTGTCGCTTCGACCCGCGGACATGAAAAACAACCACAGACTTGGCAACACTGATTGGCATTTACTACACAGAGCCGTAATTCACTGACAATCTACACAAAATTGATTTTAAACTCTGTGGCGATTCTTTGTCGATTTTGAAAGCGATTTTGTGTTAGTTGTTCGAAGCAACCCCAATACCAAATATAGCTGCAAGCAGCAATTACGGGGCCAAGCACTCCACCGGCAAATGTAGGAGCTAAGCATGGCATGGAGCATCACACCAAATGCATTAATGAGCAATAACAGCAATTTTAGGATTATTGTAATTGAAATGGCTAAAAAAAAAATAATAAATACCACCTCTAGTAGCATGATTACTTGGCTTATCAAGTTTGACCAATAGGTGGCACTGTTATAAAATCAATTTGGTGTACTCTGTGTTACTTTTCAATGACACACACAAAGTTTGGTGTTAATATGTCAAAGCATTCCAGAGATACAGTCTCGAGTGTCATTTTCTCATTGTGCCTCAAATTCGTCGCTGTGGTATGCAAAAACTGTTTTGTCTATCGACACAAAATCCATAATCCATTTGTGTCACCATAGTCTGAAGATCATCTGATTCGAATTTGGTGAAAATTGGACCCATGGTTGATGAGGAGTTCGGAAAAGTAGGTTTTCAACCTAAATAAAAATGGTGGACCGGAAGTTCAGCTTACTCTGGCATATTTAGTATTTCTGTTGTCGGCATAAGCCAGGGAATATTTTGAGCCCAGTTTTATTCAAATGGGCTAATGCAATGAAAATTTATTAGCATTTTTACAAGTGTAATTATTCATGGTTAATGAATGGTTTATTACTCTTGACCAATAGGTGGCGCTGTTACCAAATTTATGTGGCATGGTCAGTGTGAGGTGGCAATGACACATACAAAGTTTGGTCAAAGCGTTGCAGAGATACAGCCTGAAATGCATTTTGAAAATCGGACTAACGTTCTAGGAGGAGTTCGAAAAAGTAGGTTTTCAACATTAATCAAAATGGCGGACAGGAAGTATGGCCAATTTTTGCATAATTGGTATCAATGCTCTCGGCATGACCCAGAGAATATAGAGAGACCATTTTAATTTTAATAGTCTAATTTATTCAAAAGTTATTAGCATTTATTTGCTATTTCATTATAACTCTTGGCCACAAGGTGGCGCTGTCACCAAACTTTTTGAATACCTTCAGGGCATGGAGCCAAATATTTTTATATATTTATTATAACACACACCAAGTTTGGTCTCAAAATGCCAAACCGTTGCCGAGATATAACCTCACATGTATTTTTGCGTGCTTTTCGTCATATTTTATCACGTGTCATTCGAGAACGATCAACTTGAATTCCTTAACTTTTTGCCAGCAAGATCTGAAGATGATCTGAGCCAATTTTTGTGAAAATTGGACAGACCGTCTAGGAAGAGTTCGAAAAAGTAAGTTTTTCGAAAAGTTGAAAATAGTATTCGACTTGGCATCAGCCAAAGATTCAGAGGAAAAAAGAATTTCCATTTTCTGGCATACGGTTCAAAAGTTATTAGCATACAAACATTGAAAGTTTGGACAAGTGGTGGTGCTAGAGAGTAGGAGTTAGAGACTTCAAATTTGCTATAATTAATGTTGGGACTGTCCTCTATCAGTGTGCCAAATTATACAACTTACCCGCAATCGGTTCTATGGGCTGCCATAGACTTGCGGCGGAAGAAACGGAAGAAGAAGAATAACGCCACCCATTACAATAATAATAATGTGATATTTAGCCCCAAAAATGCGAATTTTACAAAGACAACCATGCCAAAAAAAGAAAATATATATTTATATTTTAACCCCAGCAAGCAATTTTTTTTTTTTTATCTGGGAACCTCCTGGAATCGTGATTAGTTTTGGACTTTTGAGAAGCAACTGGGCAGGATTTGTTGTGAAAACCTGGCAACCCTGATCTGAACACACGTGCTGGAGATATACTTCTAATTAAAGGAGGGTCTTTACTGATGAGATGTGCATGAAAATCGCATTCGATTTTTTGCACAGCCATAGCTCCACGGTTAACATGCTCTGGGGCAGGTTATGTTCTGGTTTAGAGATCTCAAACCAAAATTTGACTAGTTTCAAGCAAAGTGACATGTCTGACACAATAAAATCACTAACCTCAAGTTATCCTGAACACAAACAGCTCGTTTCAACTTGTTCTATAAATGGGTTTATATTTTTTTTTATTTTTAATCTTTAAATTTTCAAGGCATGTGATTGGCTGTTTATTACTGATGTCACACTTTCAGGTTTCATGATGATAATCAGTGTCATGGTACCAACAAAGCCAGATTAGTTTGCTTTTGACAATTCAAGAATAATACTGCAACCCTGAGTTTGTTTAGCTATCATCAGGGTACAAGCCCCTGGTTGATTATTAGCTCAATCCCAAATATGCAAAAATAAATAATAATTTTAAAATAAATAATATTATTTAATTAAAACACATAAATAAATAAAACGTTTTCCTCTCAATTACTACTTTATTATGAAGAAAACATAATAAAAATAAATATGAAAAATATATTTATATCCCTAATTTATGAAAATAAATATATTATAAAATATGTTAGTGGATAATTCAGCACCAAAAGTTATTCTGGGAAAATCATTGCACTATAATTAAAAAAATCCAAATATTTACAGAGGAGAGAAAAAAATAATTTAGTGGTGGAAAAAAATAAGTGTGTAGCACTAAATTTGGTAAAATATTACACATTGCTATTTGTGTTGTTAAACTCACTCACGAAAAACAATATTTCTATAAATATATACTGTAATACTTTAAAGACATTTCTTTAAAATTTATAGCCCATTTTTTTATTAATGCAACAACATATGATAGATAGGACAAAACAAATTCAGTGTGGTACAAAGTACTTAAAGTATGTGCATCCGGTGCGCAGATTGATGCGCTTGAAGCAACTTGGAATCACAGCACATTTCACATGTTTGTCATTTCAAGTCACAAAGGGAAGAGATATTGATGCATATTATAATTGGTTCAACTTGTTCTTTTAACATTTATACATTTCTGTTACTGTGCACGTTGAAAACAATTTAAAGTATTTACTAATCCCCTGTTTTGTTCTAACAGACACCCGGTAGCGAGTAACATGATTTCGAAACAAAAATCAAGCTTAATGATTTTAATGTGCTTTTAACAGTACACATTCACATCTTAGTTATATCCTTTTGTGCAAACATTAGAAAGTCACAAGTATTTCTTACCAATCCTTAAACGCTATTTGCATTATTTTCATTAAATATTCGTCATTATGACAATGGTATTATTTCACTATAAAAACTAAGAAACAGCATTGACTCACAAGATTATATACAAGCTAGTTCATCACTGACATTTCAGTTTGCCTTATGTAAAATAAATGTTTTTTGTGTTTTTTTTTTTTTTTCTATACTGTTGCATAATTAAGTGATAAAAACAGATGGTTTTCATAATTTAACTTTAATAATTTTTATTTCACACAAAATAATTGTTTTGTTTAGGCTACTTATTTTTCTGATTTCAACATATTTATTATGACATACATGACCTGCTCCATGTCACATCAAAGCACTTTAATAAGGACACATTACATACTTCAGAAATATCAGAGTTCAGCTTTAAAAAAATTACAATTAATTTTAAAAAATTAAAACCAACCTGTTTGTTCCTCAATATCTTCTTGTTTGACTCTGAATGTTTCTTCAATCTTCATGTCTTCACTCTCCTCTTTAATAAACGTCATTTTTATAAAAGTATATCAAGTATGTCACAAATTGCCGATGACTGAATCCGTGTTTACAATGAACTGATTCACGATATGGAGAACAAACTAAGAAGACATAAAGAACGTTAATTAATCTTTCATAAACCATTACAATAATACATTCCATAGTAATTATGTTATGTAATTGTTATTGCATAAGTATTAAATAAAATTAACGCTTTGTATTGAAACACTTTCATTTAAACATTTTAAAAGCTTCAAAACACAAACCTTTCTCCAGTCCGATCGAAAACGCCAGAGAGTTGCAAAGTGCGACGCAGGCTTACCACGTCACATAGCCAGAACCAAAATAAAAGTCCCGTTCACAAGTTAAAATCACAGAAGTGAATCGAATCTACATACGGGAAACAAACAAGTCATATGACGAAAAGCAATGCTAACATGAAAGATTATGTATCAATGCATGAAAATAAAATCGGCTCTCCTATAAGTTGTTTGTATCCTTTAGAATAGTGACAGGTCATGGTTAAAAAGCTCAAGGCTTTGAGAGGTCCGCAGGGATCGCTACTTTAAATGTTTTTGGAGGCATTTTCAGACCCTTCTGGACACCTACATATTTTTGAATAACGTAGTATCTAATATGGTATAACGAAGAAATGTGTTTTTTTTTAAAGTTAGTATTAGTATGGTGACACTATAATATTGAGCAAACATTTTATACACAAAAATTCTGATTCAGAAATTAATAAGAACCTTTCTCAGAAGCACTTATATAAACGAAAAGTTGCAACGAAACAGTTCTCAGTTCTCAATCTTGTAACGTGTTGTGATGTGTTGAGGTTTTTATATTTATTTCATTTGATTAAATTAAATGTCAATACTCTGTTTTTGAGTGCTATATTTGTAATATGGAACTGTAAAAAGAATAAAAAAAGTTAAAAAACATGCACCAATTATTATAATTTTTAAATAAATGTATTTTTAAATTTACATTTCTTAAAAAACAAACAAATAATATAATACAGGAATTAAATTAATGGTAATGTGGTATATGCTGAGGAGGCACACACATACAGTACTTTATATAAAATATAAACATGAAGTTCTTCAGGAGGTATGACAGAATACATTAGTTATTTATTAGCTAACTGTTACTTAACACAATAATAAAAATTGTATTACATACTGATTAGTTAACACATCTTAGTAACAGTAGTGAGTTGTGTTAATGAAGAAATGGTCTGAAACATCATCACTTTCATATACAATATCTATTTCAGTAAGAATACATGCAATATAATTAAATCTAGTGTATGATTCAATTGATGAGTGGGCACTGTGACATTTTGCTTGACTCCAAAATAGTTTATTAGGTCACTAAACACAAGAAAAAAATAGTTTACTATTACCCAGTTGCCCCCCAACCCCCGTACCAGCACAAAAAAAAAAAAAAAAAAACACATTTCATTGTTGTTTATTAGTAATTTTATCATCATCAACACAATGCACTCTAAATTTGATCAACAGATTATTTTTTAAGTAGTCTACAGCATGACTTCCAGGTTGTTCCAGCCCATCTGTAGGCAGATTTTTACAGTTCTTTACAATTTCAACATGTTTCTTTGGAATTATACTCATTGTGAAAAAGTAGAGATACATCTGAATTTAATGTTTTTTTTTTTTTTTATGTTCATCTGAATTTGATGTTTTTTGTTTTGTTTTATGCTTTTATTCACTGATTGTATTATTTAGGAAGGGAATTATACTTCCTGCTGATTTTTCAGCATGTAGGCAGGGCTGGGCTTGGGTTCAAATTCGGTCCTGGGCATATCCAGCCCACAAGTTCCCCCATGAATGTTCTGCTGGGTTATAGGGCCTTCAATTGGAGTAAATTAATGAATAAATCAAACAGGACAGAAACAAATAATGAAAGATATTACTAAAATTCAAAGCAAATGCATTTTTGTCAGATAGAACTGCACTTGACATTAAAGCAATGATTTTGAGCTAAAATGCCAAAAAATTAGGCCCGCTTCTAATGGATTCTGTCGTCCTTTCCTCAACCCTCAAGCAGGGACGGACTGGGACTAAAAAACAGCCCTGGACTTTGACTAGGCCCGGCCCAAAGCAACCGCGCGCGTAAACTCGAAAACAACAACAATAACGCCTGGCATAAGTGTCACAAGACTTTAATTGTGGACCATCTAAATTATAGCAATAGCACTAATGTTGAGCTGGAGTGGGTGTCTTTCTCTGCTCTTGGTCTAAGCTCAACCAGAATAAACAAACGATGGAATGGATTTTTTTTATTCCAAGATAGCATGGAATAGTTTATATAATATGTATAACAGCACATTATACAATCTATTTCATGCTGTCTTAAAATGAATTTATTACTTAATAATCTTAATTTATGCAGTAATGAATTAATCTTACTGCACAGATAATAATACCACATCTAAATGAAAATACACCATTAAAAATGTAACTTCTGTATTCAAAATCTTCAGAGTTTGTAAGCATTAACTGTAATGTTAACATTTTTAAAAGTAAAAGCACAACATATTTCTTAATATTAGCTACTGCATGTGACATTTTACAACTAAAATGTTGAAGTTTAGCTGTTTTAACTACTGTAATCATTAAAAATGTAGCAACCTGAATCTCACTTCCTAACATCATCCTAGCAAGTACCTCTCTTTCTCCTCTCATGTTCCATACTTGGATCTGGATCTGCCTGTGGAACCAGCATCTTTCTGTCCCTCATCATCATCACTGGTGGCATGTTGCTGCATAGCTGTCTGGCTCACTTCACTGCTGCTAATATTTAACTGCGAGGTGCTGCTGCTGGAAAATATTGCTTTATATTTCAGTTAGTTTGAAAAAAAAAAAAATTCTCGCCTTCTCAACCCCACCCTTTTCTTTCCGTTTTTTTTTTACCCGCGGCCGCGTTATTGTTTCTTTCTATGCTTCTTCAATCTAACTTTGACGTCTTTGCTATTCATTTCTTCCTACTCTTGACTTGCACTTCTTATTCTTCTTACTTGGCCTCCACGACAAGTGCAGCTGGCATCCAAATTAAAGGTGCATTGCTGCCACCTACAGTACTGGAGTGTAATACAGATTAGCAGGGGGGAATAAACAGGTGATGACTGTGTGTGAGGTGGGAAGTGGGCCGGCCCACCGGCTGTCCTGGAGTACCGGTCGTTTTGTGATTCTCCGGATCACACAGATGGCCAGTCCACCCCTGCCCTCAAGTGATTGAAAACCTGTATGACTTACTTCCGTGTTCCACAAAAGAAGCTATTTTGTAGAATGTTACCAAACCATTTTGCTTATACCTTTGATGTCACAGTGTCTGGGTTGTGTCCCTGGGTTTCCACTATATATCCTCCTTTCCCACGGTGTCTGTCACTTTATTAACTGTCTGTTCCCTTATTTGGTCACCTTCCTCCTTGTTTGGGTTAATTGATTATTCCCCTCCTGTCTCCATTTCCCTCATTACCTTCTATGTATTTATACCCGGTCTGTCTGAGTATGTGTCACGGAGTCCTTGTCTAATAACTTGTCATTCCGTAGTCTTGATCCTGCCTTGTGTTTTGTCTGTTCTTGTTTATTTGGATTCTCTGGTTTTGACACTGACTGGACTGTTTACCCTTTTGGATTGCCCCTTAATAAATATCTTACCTGCACTTGGATCTCTCTGTGTTTCTTGTATCACCGAATGGGACAGAAGGACTCTGTCAACACGAGATCCAGCGGTATGTCGAGTGATGTTTGTTCCCCAGCCACCGAGCGGGAGAGAAGCAATCGGTTTGAGGGAACCCGCCTGGTCGTGTTTTGTGGGACCAGGGGAGGTCGCCGAGGAGGGAGTGGGCGAGAGGAGGCTCAGCATCGCTCTCCACCATGGCCCCCATTCGACTCGGGGCTCATGTGGGAGGGACCAGAGCCGCCGTCTCACCATGGCGGATGGAGAAAGCCAGCGCCACGACCCATGATGGCCGCCGGTCCAGTGCCACTGCACAAGATGACCGCCAGCCCAGCGCCACGAGGCAAGATGGAAGCCAGCCCCGCGCCACAGCACAAGATGGCCGCCAACCCAGCGCCGCTGCGGTGCATGGCCACCGACCCTCCAGAGTCGAGTCAGGTTCCAGTGGACTCTCCAGAGTCAGGGCTAGTCACCGCTGACCTTCCAGAGTCAGGGCTAGTCACCGCTGACCTTCCAGAGTCGGGGCTAGTCACCGATTATCTTCCAGAGCCAGGGCTAGGTACCATAGACTTTCCAGAGACAAGGCTGGTCACCGTTGACCTTTCAGAGTCAAGTCAAGTCACTGGTGATCTTCAAGGACTGTGTCAAGTCACGGGTGATCTTCTAGGACTGAGTCAAGTCACGGGTGATCTTATAGGACTGAGTCAAGTCACTGGTGATCTTCATGAACAAAGGCAAGTCACCATTGATCTTCATGAGCAAATACAAGTCACCAATGATCTTCATGTACAAGTGCAAGTCACCGATGGTCTTCATGAACAATTGATTATTCCCCACCTGTCTCCATTTCCCTCATTACCTTCTGTGTATCTATACCCGGTCTGTCTGAGTATGTGTCATGGAGTCCTTGTCTAATGTCTTGTCATTCCGTAGTCTTGATCCTGCCTTGTGTTTTGTCTGTTTTTGTTTATTTGGATTCTCTGGTTTTGACCCTGCCTGGACTGTTTACCCTTTTGGATTGCCCCTTAATAAATATATTACCTGCACTTGGATCTCTCCGTGTTTCTTGTATCACTGAACGTGACATTTGATTTCTACTGTATGGACAAAAATATCTTGAATTTCTCAAATTATCTTGACATGATGTTGAGTAAATGGTTATTTTCATTTTTGGGTGAACTATTCCTTTAAGAACTTTATTATTTGTAAATAATACACACCTAATTTATAAAAGACACTGATATTTATATTTAATCGTGCTCTTACAGAATTAACATTTTACTTATATTAAAATTAATTTGAATTAAACATCTAAAGAGAGAAGTTCTTGCTTATAGTTAGTAGGCCTGTTAGTAAGATGGTGGTCACTAGAAGTAAAACCATGATAAAATACTATCAGCACTGTGCGGGAGACTGCTTTTGCGCGTGGCTGGCGGATGCACCGTGTAGCGCCACTTCACACTTTTTGCAGTATTTGCTTTTTGCAGTTTGCAGTATTTGCTTTTTGCAGTTTGGTGTAATTTAAAAACAGTGCCTAATGTGGGGGAGGTCTCCATCGTTTCAGTGATCAGCTCTCAACTTGACTGACCCACCAGTCCAGAAATGCCCTGGTGCTCCCGATGGCATTTTAGCTGAGCTCTTTCGCTGCAATGGACACTCAGTAGATGATGGGTGGGGAAAAGAATAATGACAGAAGTGATAATCCACCAATTACAACAAAGAATCATGTAAAGAATCATGAGTTTCACACAACTGTATGGTACACCATTAAAGGGGAAGCTATAGCCTAAAAAATAGTAGATTACGGACTTGCGAAACAACAAAATAAGCGGGTATAATGAGGGTATATGCAGATATTGATCCTTAGAAGCCATAATGCGCTATAATGCGCATAAAGCTTGGTTTCCAAATGAAATACAAAAGTTGCTCTCATCTGAAAAGAGGACTTTGGACCACTGGGCAACAGTCCAGTTCTTCTCCATAGCCCAGGTAAGATGCCTCTGACGTTGTCTGTGGTTCAGGAGTGGCTTAACAGGAGGAATACGACAACTGTAGCCAAATTCCTTGACACGTCTGTGTGGTGGCTCTTGATGCCTTGACCCCAGCCTCTGTCCATTCCTTGTGAAATTCACTCAAATTCTTGAATCGATTTTGCTTGACAATCCTCATAAGGCTGCGGTTCTCTCAAAAGGATGTGCATCTTTTTCTTCCACACTTTTTCGACTCAACTTTATGTTAACATGCTTGGATACAGCACTCTGTGAACAGCTAGCTTCTTTGGTAATGAATGTTTGTGAATGTTTGTGAATGAATGAATGATTGTCTTCTGGACAACTGTCAGATCTTGTCAGGTCTTCCACATGATTGTGTAGCCTAGTGAACCAAACTGAGAGACCATTTTGAAGGCTCAGGAAACCTTTGCAGGTGTTTTGAATTAAATAGCTGATTGGCATGTCACCATATTCTAATTTGGTAGGTTTTTGTTAAATGTGAGCCAAAATCATCACAATTAAAAGAAACAAAGACTTAAACTAAACTTAAACTATTTCAGTCTGTGGGCATTGAATTTATTTAATACACAAGTTTCAAAATTTGAGTTGAATTTCTGAAATAAATTAACTTTTCCATGACATTCTAATTTATTGAGATGCATCTGTATATTGTTACAACACCTCACCCATCGACCAGTTTGAAGGGGCTCATGCTTATAACAGTAGTTTGGTTTAGTACACTTATTAATACCAATATAATTAATTGGTATTACCCAGTTTTCAATCAAGCAGAGAGCAGTAAAACTATGATATATATATTATTACAATAATAACTGCTTTGGGTCTGAGTGATCTAATGAGCCCAAACGGGACTTTTTTTATTTAATTTATTTATACATTTTTCTGGTTTAATAACGATAAGATTTTTTCTAAATCCTACCCTTACCTTTATATTTTGACTTCACTATTTGGCGGAACAGACACAGTCTTAATAGATTGGACTGTGCAAGTTCTTCTATCATTTATGTGGGTAGAACAAAAGCCATCATAGGAGTTATTTGAGAATTGGCTTAATAGTCATTTGGAGCGAAGCGTACTGGAGATGTTGGGTGAAAGGGGTTCTGTTCCGACTCTGCTGGGGTGCAGGCCATCAGCGCGAAAAAGCCTAGGATGCGCCCAGAAAAGATTCCAATTATTAACAAAAAGCAGCTTCTTTTCTTTTCTATGACAATAACCATTCAGTTAAATCAAAAAGTCTACTGAAACTTTTGTGTCCTCATTGATATTTTGAGAGTGGTCCTGACACGATGATCGTCACTGCGGGCGATGTCAAAGTCAAAGTCACCTTTATTTATATAGCGCTTTAAACAAAATACATTGCATCAAAGCAACTGAACAACATTAATTTGGAAAACAGTGTCTCAATAATGCAAAATGATAGTTAAAGGCAGTTCATCATTTAATTCAGTTATGTCATCTCTGTTCAGTTTAAATAGTGTCTGTGCATTCATTTGCAATCAAGTCAATGATATCGCTGTAGATGAAGTGACCTCATCTAAGCAAGCCAAAGGCGACAGCGGCAAGGAACCAAAACTCCATCGGTGACAGAATGGAGAAAAAAACCTTGGGAGAAACCAGGCTCAGTTGGGGGGTGAGTTCTCCTCTGACCAGACAAAACCAGTAGTTCAATTCCAGGCTGCAGCAAAGTCAGATTGTGCAGAAGAATCATATTTTTCCTATGGTCTTGTCCTGGTGGTCCTCTGAGACAAGGTCTTTACAGGGGATCTGTATCTGAGGCTCTAGTTATCCTGGTCTTCGCTGTCTTTCAGGGCAGTAGAGGTCCTTTCTAGGTGCTGATCCACCATCTGGTCTGGAAAAGTACTGGAATTCGGGTGACTGCAGTGATCCTCTGATCTGGACACAGACTGGATCTGGTGGCCACGGTGACCTCGGAACAAGAGAGAAACGGACAAATATTAGCGTAGATGCCATTCTTCTAATGATGTAGCAAGTACATAGGGTGTTATGTGAAGTGTTTCCGGTTCCGGTTTACCTAATTAATGCAGCCTAAAAATACTTTAACGGATTTGGATATTAAAAGCATATTAGTATGTTATGTGTATGCCAGGTTAAAGAGATGGGTCTTTAATCTAGATTTAAACTGCAAGAATGTCTGCCTCCCGAACAATGTTAGGTAGGTTATTCCAGAGTTTAGGCGCCAAATAGGAAAAGGATCTGCCGCCCGCAGTTGATTTTGATATTCTAGGTATTATCAAATTGCCTGAGTTTTGAGAACATAGCGGACGTAGAGGAGTATAATGTAAAAGGAGCTCATTCAATACTGAGGTGCTAAACCATTCAGGGCTTTAGAAGTAATAAGCAATATTTAAAAATCTATACGATGTTTTATAGGGAGCCAGTGCAGCGATAACAGGACTGGGCTAATATAGTCATACTTCCTGGTTCTAGTAAGAACTCTTGCTGCTGCATTTTGGACTAGCTGTAGTTTGTTTAATAAGCGTGCAGAACAACCACCCAATAAAGCATTACAATAATCTAACCTTGAGGTCATAAATGCATGGATTAACATTTCTGCATTTGACATTGAGAGCATAGGCCGTAATTTAGATATATTTTTGAGATGGAAAAATGCAGTTTTACAAATGCTAGATACGTGGCTTTCTAAGGAAAGATTGCGATCAAATAGCACACCTAGGTTCCTAACTGATGACGAAGAATTGACAGAGCAACCATCAAGTCTTAGACAGTGTTCTAAGTTATTACAAACGGAGTGTTTAGGTCCTATAATTAACACCTCTGTTTTTTCTGAATTTAACAGTAAGAAATTACTCGTCATCCAGTTTTTTATATCGACTATGCATTCTATTAGTTTTTCAAATTGGTGTGTTTCACCGGGCCACGAAGAAATATAGAGCTGAGTATCATCAGCATAACAGTGAAAGCTAACACCATGTTTCCTGATGATATCTCCCAAGGGTAACATATAAAGCGTGAAGAGTAGCGGCCCTAGTACTGAGCCTTGAGGTACTCCATACTGCACTTGTGATCGATATGATACATCTTCATTCACTGCTACGAACTGCCGATGGCGGTCATATAAGTACGATTTAAACCATGCTAATGCACTTCCACTGATGCCAACAAAGTGTTCAAGTTCATGCAAAAGAATGCTGTGGTCAATTGTGTCAAACACAGCACTAAGATCCAATAAAACTAATAGAGAGATACACAGTGTGCTACGCAACGTCTCGATCAGGCTCCTGAAGTCCCTCTTCAGCGTCACTGTCTGCCACAGCATGGTGTCGTTAACCCCGGCATGAAGCACGACCGCTCCGGGGCTCATTGGCCTTCAGGATCGGGGGTCTCACAGAGGGGAGCGAAGCAGTTCTGGGTAGAGATCTCAAAGACTGGAGGGGGAAGGGTAGTCATCTGTCGGAGTGAGGGACATCTGGGAAGATCGCGACCTGGGTGCACCAGGCCTGTGCAGAGAAACACATGGAGTTGAGGTGGTGGAACTGTTAGCAGCATGCTGTATACTTATCCCAGACCTGTGAGGTTTCCAATGAGGCTTTCCGCTCTTTCAGCTGGGCCTCCCTCACCTCCACACTGCGAATCTGCTTCTCCACAGCCTCCAGCTTGAGCTGCATTGAATGTATCCTCACCTGCACTCAAAGGTTGACATACATCCACCATCAAAGCAAGTTATAGAGAATAAAGTAGGGCTAGTCCATAACTAGCCCAATCGCGCTTCCAGAAGGTTCCCAGATAAAAATGGCTTCCCAGGGTTAAAATATACGTTTTTTTAGCAGGGTTGCATTTTAGGGGCTAAATATCACATTATTTGTATCGGGGTCGCTTTGAACAGCGTACATGAAAAACAACCAAAGACTTGGCAGCACTAGGTATAATAATCATGAGGTTTTCCTTCAAAAACCAAAGGAATTAATTCAGCTGGATTAACCGTATGGCATCGCTTAATGGTAACGGCTGGATATGTGAGTAGCGAGGAATAGGCTAGAATTCAAGCTTGAGTCAGGACAAATTTCCATTGTTCTATTAATTCCAAAATTTTGTGATGAGTATATATAGTTACTGGGTACCCCATAGTTATTGTGGATGCTTTTTTATAAGCATAATATACTGCTGCTAAACCTTGTTGGTAACATGGTGGTTCTCCCTGGGCTACATTGTCTAACTTTGAGCTGTAATATGCTATAGGATGTTTTTTTTCTCCCACTGCAAGTTTCTTGCATCAGTACAGCTGATGCATAACCATCAGCTCTATTTGCCACATATAGATGAAACATTTTATCATATTCTGCCATTCCCAGGGCAGGGGCCTGTTGTAATCCTTTGTAATCCTGTTGTAGTAATCCTGCATGTTTCATGATCTCTCTCAGTGGCCCTGTCTTTACAGCATAGTCTTTTATCCAGTCAGCACTAAAGCCAGTCATCCCTTTGAAAGTCATGATTTGTCCTACTGTCTGAGGCAATGGTGTTTTACTTATGCCCTCTAATTGAGCTGGAGCTATAGCTCACATGCCAAATGCAATCAATCTTCCCAAGTATTCAAATTTTGGACACCTTGTGTCCTCCTTGCGCTAATTTTGTCAATACCTTAATTATATTCTTGGTGACATTGTTCTAGTGAGGAAGAACAGATAATTAAATCATCCATATATAGTAGTAGTGTAACATCTATTATGAAATATTTTAAATCAGCCTTAGGAATTTTATAAAATAAATGTAGCTAATGATTATATCCATGAGGATTTCTGGTGTATGTATACTGTTTAACTACGTATGTGAAGGCAAACAGATACCTACTCTCTTCTGCAAGTGGTACACTGAAGTAGGCAGAGCAAAGATCAATTACGGTAAAGTATTTGGCATCAGGAGGGACATTTGTCAGTAAATTGTGTGGGTTTGGTACTTCAGCTGGCAAATCTTCTGTTATTTCTTTTATTGTTCGTAAATCATGAACAAGTCGCCATCTGTTTTTGTCTGATTTAATTACAGGCATAATTTGAGTGTTACAGTAACAAGTAGTTTCTATTAATACTCCTGCCTTCATTAAACCTTCAATAGTGTTCTTTATTCCTGCTTCAGCATCTGAACGTAATGGATATTGTGCATTTCTAGTCCGACGTGTATCTGGCTTAAGTTGAACTCTTACTGGATTTGCGGATTTTATTTGTATTTATTTAATATGAATATTCAATTTTATGTAAAGACCATAGTTCAGTTAGTACCTGAGACTCCATTTCCTCAAATAACTCTAAGTTTTGTTTATTACTTAAGATGTTGTAGTCATCTTATTCACTTTCTTTAAACCGATAACTACTTCCTGGGGAATTCCCAGAAAACTTGTTGCACACAAAATTTTGATGTGATGTTTGTCAGCTGAATGAAAAATTAATGGAAGTTCTATTGGTGTTCATTTCCTTTGTTCTGCCTTTTTCATTATTGGTCCTAAATCTTTTGTTTCCCAATTTTTTCCTACATATACTGCAATATGCGGGACAGAATTAGTTACACTGAACCCTTTTTCAACAAATTCACCATCTGGTATATTTAAAGCTACTCACTGTTTACCTATTATCTATTATGTTGTACTGGGAGACTATCTCAATTTGCTGTCCTTTTGTTTCTTTCTGCAATTTGTGTTATAATTTTATTGATCATATATCATTGGGCAATGAAATTCTGATTTTGGTAGCTGTGCCTCAGGAATCTTTGCTTCATAAAAACTTTCCCCACTTATTGACTGTCTGTCACACATCTTGTTCTATCTGTCCTATTCAATAGACATTTTCTTTTGGCTCTGAAACTATCATTTGTGTTGCTGTTCCTATTGCATTGTAACGATAAAAACTCCCTAATCATCGGGAAGAAGGAGGCGGGAACCGGCGCACAATCAAAAACGTTTTAATATTCAAAATTAAACACAAAACAGCAAATAAAAAGCAAACATAAAATAATGTCCCAGGCCTGGTCCTCTCTCGTCCTTCACGGTCGTCACTCCAGTTTTATATCCTTCCATTTCCTACGTGGGACTCGATACTGGCGGTGGGGCGCAGGTGTAGCTCATCTCCAATCACTACACCTGGCCTCACTCCTCGTTCCCACGCCTCTCGGCCCCGCCCCACATGCATCAATATATATTCCTTCTGGAGAACACCAAATTTGTAGCCCTAATTTACATAATGCATCCCTTCCTAACAAATTGATAGGAGTCTGATTTGATACCAGAATGGGCATTATTATACTTGAATGTCTTGAATTTCATGAAAATGACAATAACAAATGTTTGACCAAAAATGCAGTTACTGCCTTTTTGCTTTGTAGGGTAGTATTGTCTTTGCACATTTTCCAGACAAGAGATGATGTGAGGCATATTTTACATTTAGACTGCACCCTTGTCCAGGAGCATGGGTGCGGTTTTTCCTTCTATTTTATTTTGCATAATAGGCTCTTCATCAGCTTTAGTCGTTCAAATTGGACACCCTAATAGCCTAGATTGGGACCTCCCAAAGGGTTTACTGGGCCCTGTACTGTGCTTTGGTAAGGCTGTTGCCAGATCTCCTTCCCTCCACCCTGAGGGTACTGTTGCCATGGATTAGTGGGAAAGTCATTTTTATTATGTCCGGGCTGTCCACAGGCCCAACACCCACCTGGAAGAAAGGTATAAGCTCTGGTTTATTAGCTCAAAATTGCTTGAATTTCTTGTGTCGGACACTGAAAAGAGAAATGATGGTTGAATAATGCATCAGAAATAAAACTGTCTACTGTAAGTTAGGTGGTCTGATTATGCATGGATTGATTGCTTTGTATGAGAGAAGTTAACTGAATGGCAGCTTCCAGAAATTTTCAATTGTTTTGAAGGTAAGTTTCCTTGTTATTTCCTGTTATGTCTTATTTTTCCTGTCCTTTCAACATCCAATAAAGCCATATAGGCCATATACTATTCTTAATTATACTATACTATGTCTGAATACTTAATGCACAGCTATCCGTGGATCACTCAAAAATTAACAGAAAGATACGTTTTTATTTTAAGAATTGATCTCGCACCAATGCATTATATCTGTTATCTGTTGTTCTGCTTTTAAGTTGTTGTCAGTTTTTAACATCCAAATATGAATACATGTTTTACATTTGCAGAATATCCACATTTTTTAATTTAAATTTGACAATCCTAGTTTGTGTTACATATATACTGAGCTGTAGATATATTAAACAACACAAAACTGACATGTATATAATCTCCTTTTGGGTGTTATAGTTTTTGGTAAACTGTCGAGGAGTCATATGTAAATTAACAAAATTTAGTTTCTTTTGTTTCTTTTTTTTTTTCAAAATAGGCAATTGATGAGGAGAGTTTTTTGCTCTTAGATGAGGGGACCATTAACTGACTAATTCCAAAAATAGGTGTTGAATTAAATTAAATTAAATAAGTGTTGAAATAGGTTTAATTTCCTGAAATAATATAAAGAATTTGTAAGTTGCTAGAACTGGGTCGAATACTTAAAGGCTATGTTGCAGGTTTTTTTTTTTTCTTTTCTGGTAATTTTCTAGTTCGTAATAAACATTTAAACAGTTATCCATTGTATTTGATGTTGTAGGGTATTACAAAAAAGAAATATAATAAGGAAAAGTAGGTGATATCTTAGCGGTTAGCTACAGGTTAGCAATGAATCTTGTTTCTCCCACAATGCATTGCATGACGTCACATGAGGTACTCGCTTTTGGACGACAAACGAAAGCCCGCCTTAATACCATTGAGAGAGTGAGACGAGTAGTGAGAGTAGTAGCTAGTGAAAGAGATCGATAGATTGATAGATAAATAGATAGATATCATAGCATAAATATATAGTCAGAGATAGCATAGCATAACAGATAGCTTAGAGAAAGAGTAGAGAATAAATAGACAACATGGTTTATTACTGTGTTTGTGGCGGGTGCAAGAACTCCAGCAAAACTGGACATAGGGTCCATTGTTTCCCCAAGGACAAAGGGATCTTCCGAAACTGGGTGCAATTTGTCAAGATTAGGCGGGCAGATTTTTCAGCTAGCTCTGTCACCGCCTACTCGAGAATATGCAGCGCGCATTTCAAGGAGGAGAATTACCACTCAGGGGATGCCAAGATGGTCGCACTTTCTTTAAAAAGTATGAGGATGGCTAAGTTAATTCCTACCGCCGTGCCGTCTGTGAATGCAAACCTCTCTGCTTGTCCTGTCCCGAGGTCGAGAGACACCGTCTGCCGCAAGCGATATATTGCCACGGTAAGCATCATGCTAACGTTAATGTTTACAAGCTGCGTTTTAGCTAGCTCTGTTTGTATTTTGCATACCGTGTTCCCTTTGACACAGCCTCCACTACAAGCGTGATCATTCTGACATTAGAAGAGCATATTTCGTGATTCACGAATATGAGCCAAAACAAAATTGCCCTGAAGTAAATGTCCATAATATGGACATCGGGAATCGTCATCGGCAATGGGCTTTCACAATAGTGTGTTTGCGTTTTGTGTTAGACTGCTACGGTTCTCTTTCACATATATTTGACCGTGACCGTGTAGTGGAGGCTAAACGCAAGTAAACACAGTTTACCCACCTCTGAAATATCAGAAACAGTTTATCCACTTTTCACTTCAAAGTTTAGTTACCTCTCAGTAAATTCACTAACGTTACCTCATAGAGTTTATGCACCACATGTACTCTAGACATTTATAACCACTTATTATATTTGTTTTGGCAAGATGATGACAGATACCTCACAGCAGGAGACCGTGGACAGTGTAGACACTGTGGAGAGTGTCGATACTGGCGATCAGCCCTTGCCCTCCTCCACTTCTGACGCTGTGACACAGTGTTATTTGAAGCCCCCCCGATGGTCTCGCGGTAAGTCTTGGGTATTTTAAGTGGTAGATATTCTGTCTAAATCATTGCCAGTATCTATGCAAGCAGTACATTTCCATACACATTGATTAAATTAATACATAGCCTACACCAAAACATAGCCGCTTAGATTTGCTATGATTTGCTATGATTGTCACATGTTTGGGTATGTTTACTGCCTCTCCACAGCTGTGCAGGTTAACCTGAAGCCCAAGATGGTCAGCGTGGGTACACAGACGTCTTTCAGCCCACAAACCTCCACTCCCCTCGCTAGTCCTGAACAGACAGATGATGAAGATGATGATAATGCCTCTGTCGTTAGTGACTTATCGTGGGTGCCCGAAGAGCCGATGCATGAGGAGGACTTGTTTGATGAGGAGCCACCTTACGCTTGTGACCCCACCACAAGTGAGATAATTTAAAACCAACATAGACCATTTTGAATGCTCATTTTATTTCCATCTTTGTAAGTGGCAATAATTGTCGCTGTACCCCATTCAAGGGGTCCTGCATGCCGCATGTCTGCTCCTCTGCCTGTTATTTGCATGTTATTTGCATGAAATTTGTTGTATGTAATTCAAAATAATTTACCAATCATTTTACCTGTGCCTTGTCAACCTCTGTGTGCAGTGTTGTCTGGGCTCACTGTGTGTCTGCTTGATGTGCTTTTGCGTGTGTGTGTGTGAGAGAAACAAAAGAAACTGTGCAAACGTTTCAGGTCAGTAATCTTCGTCCTTGTTCAGTAAATGTTCAGTAACCGTTAAAAGCAATGCCAATAAACTGTGTTTTTTTATCAAAATTCATGTGTTCTGTGTGCTTTATAACATTTTAAGGGCAATTGGGGGATCACAACAGAATAAGCAATTATTTTTATTAATTTTCATCCAAACGAGGCCATTGAAAGCCCTGATAGGTCTGGTCACCACTTTGAAATTTTTGTCTGATGGTTGAAACCACACAAGAGGGTAGAGGCTTCCTTATACTCCTGCCTAAAACTCCATAAGCCCAGCGTATAGCCTGCCTGTACGCAGTGTACCGGTATTGCCTAGGGATAAGTAGGAAAGATTCTTAAGTTTAAAACTGTAAGTAGGTTGGAAACGTCATTTTAAGCCTGTCTCTTATGCATGTTTATTGTGTATGCAACACATCTCCTGTCACCTATAGCTGTTGTTCAAAAGACTCAGTGTAAAAAGATTGGTAAAGTAAACAAACCATGAACATACTCGTGCGTGCTGGCTTGAAGGGGACCATGATCCTGCCTGAAGTGTGAGTATGCTATGTGTAGCACAAACGGATTCAGGCAGCATGCCTCAAATCCAGGATGCTGCGTTACATCTGCTGGCCGCGGGGTGAGGTCCTCGACCAGCGACCAAAACGCTCTCACCTCCCTACAACACAAGCTCTCCACCAGTTTCCATGGGACGACACCGCCCACACAGACACCTGCCAAACACAGCGACACAGACGCATACTACTCACTCCCTCTACCGGTAAGCCTGACGGTGTCAATGACAATTAATCACGAGGAAAACTAGTTGACACTATCAACAATAATCACACTGAAGACATGACCAGCCGTCGGCGTCGGCTACATTTGCAAACAACATTTTCACCGGAGGAGGTGGTAAAAGCTTAGAAATTAACAGTAGGGGTTCACAGGTGGGACTGTCAAGCTAGCCCATAGCTAATCACTGTCACTAGATATAAAGAAAACGTTGACTTTTATTCGGTGCTATTCACTGACAGTAAAAAAAAAGTTGTTATTGTATGCACTGCTGTTCACAGACTACTAGCTCCAGCGGTCATTGCTGCGTTTCTAAATGGTAGCAACTCACCAGGACACTTCACCAACTCTCCAGTCATTCTCCTCTGACCATGCATTTATTTGTCTTTGATTGCCATCGGCTCTCGGTATTTCCTCATTCGCCCTGTCACGTCTAAACGGTTCGAAATTATATGGCTGTGGGCCATCATAAATGTTAACTGTGGGTCTTTCCACCTCTTCCTCATCCCAGTTAGACGCCATAGTCACTGAGTGGTAGAACTAGTTCTAGTAGCTGCTGAGCTGCAAGGCTGGGGCTACCTTCCAGCACGTCTACCTGTGACGTCATCGCCAAATTGCGTAAAAAATAACCGTTACTAACCAAAAACTACAAAAACTGGACTTTAACACCATTTTGGAGACATTTCTAACTTTATATACATATCTTGACTGCTTTACGTACCCATTAATCGAAAGTAGTGTTTAACCTGCACCATAGCCTTTAATTATTAGACACTATTCACGCAAAACTCATGGCTGATGATCTTTGTTGAACAGATGCCATTTATATGCTTTAGATGTAAAAGGCAGATTCCTGGTGACACAGGAATCCTTTTACAAATTTTTAGATCTAAACCTTCTCAGACATTTTCCACCATAAACTTGGTAGTCCGACAGACCTCCAGTTTTATCAGTGACAATGTCGGGAGACTACAATCAAATACCATGTCAGTATTTCAGACATTTGGCCATGAACATACCTCAGAGGTAGAGGAACTCAGACAAGAGTTCACAAATGCTGCAGAGCCCTTCAGAGGCCTGGAGTCAGATTATAAACAGATGCAGTATCTTGCTAAATCAGGTACCTTCATTCAGCCCACTGAGGAAGTGTTAGCTGTAGTTTCTTATGTACGGCAAACAGACTCTGCCACAGGCATTGTAAAACAAGTAGCTGTCTCTAAAATGTTTCAGCATATTCCACTGAAGCAAATTTTAGCCTATGTACTTGACATTCCTGGCATGTTGGAAACCATGCTGTCATGGCAGCAGCGAAACAGAGAAGCACTTCAGGATGTCTTTGATGGGAAGTTTTTTAAAACACCCACTTTTCTTGAAAGAGATTTAAATTCCTCTTTTGCTCTATAATGATGACTTTGAATCTGTGAATTCTCTGTGATCGAAGACTATGACTCATATGTTAGGCTTTTTTTATTTTTATTTCATCATATAGAGCCTACCAACCAGAGTTGTTGTCAAGTTTACGGTCACATTTCCTTTTAGCAGTGTAAAAAGAGGACGATGCAAAGACCTATGGCCTTGATGCAATGTTAAGCCCGATTGAGACTGATGGCATCATTCTGAACACCAAACTTCTAAGGTACTGTTAAGTTTGCAGTTGTTCAAGTCTTGGGGGATAATTTGGGTGTAAATGCCATTCTTGGCTATTCTGAAAGCTTCTCTGGAAATTACAGTATTGTTCAAAATAATAGCAGTACAATGTGACTAACCAGAATAATCAAGGTTTTTAGTATATTTTTTATTGCTACGTGGCAAACAAGTTACCAGTAGGTTCAGTAGATTGTCAGAAAACAAACAAGACCCAGCATTCATGATATGCACGCTCTTAAGGCTGTGCAATTGGGCAATTAGTTGAAAGGGGTGTGTTCAAAAAAATAGCAGTGTCTACCTTTGACTGTACAAACTCAAAACTATTTTGTACAAACATTTTTTTTTTCTGGGATTTAGCAATCCTGTGAATCACTAAACTAATATTTAGTTGTATGACCACAGTTTTTTAAAACTGCTTGACATCTGGGTGGCATGGAGTCAACCAACTTGTGGCACCTCTCAGCTGTTATTCCACTCCATGATTCTTTAACAACATTCCACAATTCATTCACATTTCTTGGTTTTGCTTCAGAAACAGCATTTTTGATATCACCCCACAAGTTCTCAATTGGATTAAGGTCTGGAGATTGGGCTGGCCACTCCATAACATTAATTTTGTTGGTTTGGAACCAAGACTTTGCCCGTTTACTAGTGTGTTTTGGGTCATTGTCTTGTTGAAACAACCATTTCAAGGGCATGTCCTCTTCATCATAGGGCAACATGACCTCTTCAAGTATTTTAACATATGCAAACTGATCCATGATCCCTGGTATGCGATAAATAGGCCCAACACCATAGTAGGAGAAACATGCCCATATCATGATGCTTGCACCTCCATGCTTCACTGTCTTCACTGTGTACTGTGGCTTGAATTCAGAGTTTGGGGGTCGTCTCACAAACTGCCTGTGGCCCTTGGACCCAAAAAGAACAATTTTACTCTCATCAGTCCACAAAATGTTCCTCCATTTCTCTTTAGGCCAGTTGATGTGTTCTTTGGCAAATTGTAACCTCTTCTGCACATGCCTTTTTTTTAACAGAGGGACTTTGCGGGGGATTCTTGAAAATAGATTAGCTTCACACAGACGTCTTCTAACTGTCACAGTACTTACAGGTAACTCCAGACTGTCTTTGATCATCCTGGATGTGATCATTGGCTGAGCCTTTGCCATTCTGGTTATTCTTCTATCCATTTTGATGGTTGTCTTCCGTTTTTTTCCACGTCTCTCTGGTTTTGCTCTCCATTTTAAGGCATTGGAGATCATTTTAGTTGAACAGCCTATCATTTTTTGCACCTCTTTATAGGTTTTCCCCTCTCTAATCAACTTTTTAATCAAAGTACGCTGTTCTTCTGAACAATGTCTTGAACGACCCATTTTCCTCAGCTTTCAAATGCATGTTCAACAAGTGTTGGCTTCATCCTTAAATAGGGGCCACCTGATTCACACCTGTTTCTTCACAAAATTGATGACCTCAGTGATTGAATGCCACACTGCTATTTTTTTGAACACACCTCTTTCAACTAATTCAACTAATTGCCCAATTGCACAGCCTTAAGAGCGTGCATATCATGAATGCTGGGTCTCATTTGTTTTCTGAGAATCTACTGAACCTACTGGTAACTTGTTTGCCACGTAACAATAAAAAAATATACGAAAAACCTTGATTATTCTGGTTAGTCACATTGTACTGCTATTATTTTGAACAATACTGTATGTCTGCAGATGGTCCAAAGCACATAGAGATGTCTTGCGGGTTCAGACATCAGAAAATGTAATGCTATTACGTGACATCTTCAGTCATTAGGCAGATTTGCTCATAGGAAACCCCACTGAGACGGGGTTAAAAAGAGACAGCATGCTGAACAACTTGATGTCTTATCACTAACTTATCACTAAGTGCTTACTTAGGTTACTGCCTACCATGATTGATGACTTGATACCGGTGGTAACAAAAAATGGCAACTTCTGTTGCTCCTGCTCCAGTGTATGGAGTTTATTTTTTCTCCTTCTCTCACTGTTCAAGCAACATAGTTCTTGAGAAAGATCATTGAGGAAAATCACTACCTTTTTCTGGATCTCTTTCAACTTACAAACCATCCTGCTGATGGACCAAACATCAAAAACACCTTCAGTAAAGCTTGTTGTTCAGAAATGGGAAACAATAGGCTTTGAGAGGAATTTTGTTTGCATACTCTGTGACACCCATTCACATTTCGATTGCTGTTAATGAGAAAGAACTGATTATCATCCACTACATGCTGTCAGGTCATAAGAGGATGATCATTGTTTATACATCCCCCTGTGCTATAGAATCATTTAGGTCATACAGACCTAGAATCAGTAAGACTCACCATATCCTGTACATATAATCTTTTCAACACTATGTGACATCTGTGTGTGTGTGTGTGTTATATTTAGTTTTCCGGAAGTGTGTGTGTCTGTATATTTATATTTTTTTGCTTAGAAAGAAAATGTCGTGCACTCCTCTGCCCCATTTACAGGCCCAAATGACACCCAACTCCCATACCTCCCAAACCATGATGCAACAGTGCTGGATCTGGATACACCTATTGTCTTGCATGTCTCATTTTTGTAAGTCCCACATTTCAAAATAAGAAATTTAAATTTGTTATTGCTAAAGAACATTGCAACTTTTAACATAAATTCTCTGGGCATTTAAATTTAGGAGGTCCACAATCCTCAACAAAACTCATATGAAGGCAGGCTAATTGTCAAAAGTCAAGATAAGGACAGTTTTAACAATAAAACAGAGACGTTGCATGATCAGAAGTTTATGGTCATACTTAATTGAGAAATTTGGAGAAATGTAAGTAGAATTAATTAAGATCTTCTGGATGTACAATTGTTTGTTCTGATTATTCACTATTTTTGTCTTTTTTTGTTCATAGACCAAAAAAGGGCCAAACATCAGCCTTGGTACAAGCATTCCCCTGTCTGCATGATAAAACTGCCAGTGGTAATGTGAGTAGTAAGATTTGTTGCTATGTAAATAATACGTTACTGTGTATGTGTGTCAGAGAGAGTATGGGTACATAATTGTTTAAATTACTGTAATGTTTAAAATGTAATGACAAAATGCCCAAAATGAGCGCTAAAGTCTTCTGTGTGCAGCTCGCTTGTAGTGAAAGCATAATGTAGATATGGATGTGAAGCCGTCTGCACATTTTGAAGTTTTAAAATTACTGAACTGGTCTGCAGTGTAAATGCAGTCTTATAAGACCAAAACAAAACAATTATGTGGCTATTTAATATGCACGTGAATGACACAATCTTTATGTTTACGTCTTTATTCTTGATGATGATGCTTGTTGTATTCTGGCCCTCATGACCCCTGACCTAGGACTAGGTATAAATTAAGTAAATTTGCACAATGATGTGGTATTAGGCTTAGACCTCATTTGTTAGGAATACCATTTGTACCATAAAATTGGATGAGAAGTAGCATTGTTTTATTACAATTCTATACAACAATATTGAGGAGGAGGAGAGGAGGGGAGGGGACCTGCCCCCACTGCTAAAACAAATCCTAAAGGAAACACTGCAATGACATGTATATTACACACAGATTGGTTTTCAAGGCTGGTTCTATTATTATTATTTTTTTACATTATCAGTGATAAATGACAATTACAGCGGGTTTGCTGCCAAATGAAAACCAAAGGATCAAACCTTTGAAAAGCCTTTCAGACACTAGATGGTCAGCTCATGCGCAAGCTACAAAAGCACTGCAACAGAATTATTCCAGAATCCAGGAGTCGCTGCAAAAGATTAGTAATGACACAACTCAATGTCTTACTACACAGGATGAATCCAGGACACTGTATGTGAAGATGGACAAACTAGAGAATGGCATTCTGTGTAATATGTGGAACAGCTCGTTCGGGTCAGCTCATTGAGGGATTATGTAGCCAGCCTCCGAGAAGATTTTGACAAGTTTGAGAGTGATGTAAAAAAAAATGTCTCCACCTTTGTCCCAAGACTACAAAGTGGACACGCAGAGACACAGGAAAAGGAAAAAACGCGAAAAATTCAAAACAGCTGTTTTTATCACATATCGTCGAGTTGCTGAACTGGATAGGAGGTATCACTCCTACAATGGAATTCGACTGTTTATTAAATTTAAAAACATAATGACATCACATATTTTCCAACCCAGCCCTCAGCCCTGTTGCAACCGTCGTTGTTTAGGTCATCTCGCGGTGCGCCGTCTTTTAGCGCGTGTTTGAAACCCGCACCAATTTAGACTTGCTTTATTTTTCTTTTTTTGTTTATCCTACTTACTTCAGCCGCTACGGCCGATCATACCAATAATTTTTAATCTTTACAAGAATATCAAAATCATGAAATGAGCAAGTCTGTGTTTATTAGAAACTTAATATCATGTCAATTTGTGCTTTAAGAATCGCCGAATCTGCTGCGGTGGTTCCATCACATCTGCAAGGGAAACCTAAACCAGGAAGTTGGTCACCAGATAACACGGTTACCAGTTTAACGGTAACACCGTTGTTGTGTAATATTTGGTTCCTGTGAAAAACTGTTCCCGTAGGTGGAGTTTACATGAATATTCATTAGTTCCCTTATTGTGGGCGTGTCCTTGAAACAACGTGCAAACAAACGAAACTGAAAATATCAGTGCATGCCCCATAAATCGCTACTTGGATTATTTTGAACAGGTAACGAAGTGTCAATGTTAAGCACTGAAGCACTGTAACAGTGTCAAAACAATGCAGTTTGTGTAATATAAATCGTCTGTAAGCTGATTTGCTTGATTGATTGCAGGCACACAGAAAAAAAATAAGCGGATAACCTGTTAACCTTGGGATAAATAGTTTCTTAATCATATTTTTTGACATTAAAGAGTTGTTAAAATATTGAAATATTAAGTTTAATTAATCTCAGCATATTAATTTCGGTAAGCTACAGGAGAACAGAGTTTGGCTGATCACTATTTACTATTCTTAAAGGGGGGGGGGGTGAAATGCTCGTTTTCACTCAATATCCTGTTAATCTTGAGTACCTATAGAGTAGTACTGCATTCTTCATAACTCCAAAAAGTCTTTAGTTTTATTATATTCATAAGAGAAAGATAGTCTGTACCGATTGTTCCCGGAAAAACACGACAGACTGGAGGCGTGACGTGTGGGCGGAGCTAAAGAATCACGAGCGCCAGTAAGCTTTTGCGTTGATAGCGTTTGGAAGCTGTGACATTACCTTGAGGAAAAAACCATCATCTAAAACAAACCATGGCTAACAGTCAGATTCAGCCGTTTATTTATGATCCAGAATCAGATCCCGAGGCTGAAACTGAACGAGAGCAGCAGCAGCAACTACTCGCTCCGAGCGGGGCTCGAACCCGGGTCTCCGATGGGAGGCGGACCCACTAACAAGGAGGCAGAATAAACGATACGCAAATCCGTTGTCAAACTGGGCCTTGTTTGTAAAACAAGCATTTTCGAAATGCAGGGAACAAACACAAACACTTGCACAACTCCGTTGATGCTCTGTAAAAATAAACTCCATCCACTGGTCCCTTAATGCTGTTTTTTCTTCGGTAATCTGTGCAGGGATGTCTTGCCCTGGCAACCAAAAACACACTCCTTTTGTGACATTTCGCGATGCCCTCGCTCTGATCAGTGATTGTCTGTGCTCAGCCTCTCATTGCTCTGCTATATGGGAGCGTGCGCTCTTCCGGCAGACGCGCCCTCAGGACCCATATAAGGAAATTCCGCTCCATCTATCGTCACACAGAGCCATACTCGAAAAAAACTTTCCGAAACTTGTGACAAACCGGAAGGAGTATTTTTGGAACAGAAATACTCCTTCAAATGTACAACTTAATTTTTGAAACTTTGTCCATGTTTAGCATGGGAATCCAACTCTTTAACAGTGTAAAAAACTAAGTATATATGAAATAGCATTTCACCCCCCCTTTAAACATGACATGATGAGATTGTTTTTCAGTGCCTATGGTCAAAGAACATACACAATGTATCTTTAGACATACAGATACAATGTATGCATATGATATTCATTATTATTATATTTATTAGTAGTAGTTCTTTCTCAGATTCTCTAAACCAGTGGTCCCCAAACCCCCGGCCACGGACCAGTACCGGTCCATGTGTCATTTGGTATCGGGTCGCACAAGAAGGAATAAATAATTTACATTAAAGCTGCAGTTGGTAACTTTTGCTGCTCACGTCTGGTGGAAGAACATTGTAGCCGGAGCTACTTCTCTCTGTTTACATCTGTTGCGAGTCACGCAGGTACTGTGCTACTCTGCAGCATTGCCGACCCCAACCAGACTAAAATAGGCTGAATATAAACACTTATTATAGGTGTACCGTAGTGATTCAGGATAAGACAAAAACACGGTTTGGAAAATGGATTCATGATGTACTCGCTCATTATATATATTTTTTTAATTTTCAACACAAAACAACACTGTGGCACAGCCTTGCGCTGACTGGACCAGGGGCCCGTTCTTTGTACATCGCATATTACATCCGAGATCAAATGACACATCCAAGATGATATTATCGTGACACATCCAAGATGATATTATCGTGCCCAATTAGCCGGATCATGATATGATCCGGCTAATTGGGTTCTTCGAACACACCTGTTGTGTATGATTAGTATCTCTTGATTGAGTTATCTGAGATAATTGCGCGTTCATGTGTTGGCTTAAAGGGGAATATGTATCGATACTCGAAACCATGATCAGCAGTGCAATGAATGGCTGGTGGCAAGACGGCAATGTAATGACGTCATATAATTTAAAATGACACCCGACGAAAAACTTGACACATTTCTGGACTTTTATAAGGAAACAGCCAAGCAAACAAAACTGCATAAATGTTGTAATAGATACATGAAACAGATAATAGATACATGTTTTTATTTTATTATAATTTTTTTCATGATTCCCAATTATTTAGATTCGCAATTTATAACAGTTGTGCAGTCTTTACATTTTTATTTCAATGTAGAAATTATCTATTCATTTCATTTTATATTTGGACAGATTTGTTACGTGACAGCATTAATGGAAGTTTCTTAAGGGTCAATATCATGTTATCTGCATCAAGCCACTCTTATAATAGCAGTCATCACTCAAAATAATGCACGACTCTATTATCTGTATAGCATGTGTGTAAGACTCTAATATAATTATGAAGTAATAATTTTATGACAAATAAATATTTCAGTGAGTAAAACTGGCTGTGTCTATAGTACGCTGTTATGGACTACACAGCAGTTTCTATATTATTTTTAAATAATTTGTTTAATGATTATTATTTTAAATTATTGTCCCTGTATCAGTACGATACTCTTGTAATAAAGTAGCGGTGGTAGCAGACATATTTTGAGTATCAGTTCTGGTTGAAAAGAAGCGATCTAATCCTGTTTACATGAAATAAGCCTGCTCCCGAGCAGGTTTAAGCTAACGGACCTGTTGCTATGACAGCAGCTCCGGGATGAGCTTCGAAGAACCAAATGATCCATGATCACGCCAAATCGTCAACATTCAAATCAAGCTAACTGAGTTAGCGACGTACGAAGAACAGGCCCCAGAAGAGCCGTGAGTGGTGGATTTTTGCAAAACAAATAACAGAGGTGGAGGTAGAAGTGTGCTGAGCCATAACGATCTTTTATTTTGGAAAAAGGCCAGATGCTCTGTGTTATTTTCATGGATTTTATATTCGTTATTGTGGTGCATCTTATTTTTTAGGCATGTTTAAACGTCACCATAGTGACCATAATCAGTGAAAAAAGTGGGTTAGGGGGCAGAGAGGATGTTATTCATGTTATGTTGTTGGCACGATGTTAAAAGGACGCTGCTAAATAAAGTTTTATACGAATACACAGTGGATTCATGTTTATTATTATATTTATAATATTACACAGTTTTTATGCCAGTCGTATCATTTTATTTTGTATTTATCCATCACACCATAAAGCCTGATCCGTGAAAATTTTGTCTGACATTAAACCGGTTCTTGGTGCTAAAAAGGTTGGGGACCACTGCTCTAAACCATTAAACTCTGTATTTGACTGTTAACTCAATGCAATAAAGAAAAATTTTCCATTTTAAAAAGACTGTTCATTTAAATATAAAAATTAACTCACATGTTGTTTCAATGTTGCATGACTCACTCTGTAGAAGATACTTTAAAATCTTAGTAATAGGATAAAATATGTGACAGAAGTAAATGTGCATTTATAATAATAAATACACTGATGGGGCTGTGAAGGCTGGTAGTTAAAAAAACAAAACAAAACAAAACAAAAAAAGATTAAAGAAAGCATGACACAGGAGGCTCACAACGATTTTATTAAGACACCGATACGTTTGTAGTGGTTTGTTTCAGTCTTTGTATACAAATTGTACTAGTCTCTCTACAATGACAACAAGGTAGTCTAATCAAAGCAAACTATTAAAAATAAAGCCCCACAAATGAAATATAAAAAAAGCGAAATACACCAAACAGTAAAAACCATATTAGGCTAGGTAAAATAGGTTAAATTAGCTTATTGATTATTTTCCTGTGTGCCTGTAATCAATCAAGCAAAACATGAAAGACAATCAATCATCAATTATCATATTACACAAACTATACATTATTTTGGCAATGTTGCAGTTAATGCTAATTAATGCTTAACACTGACACTTTGTTACCTGTTCAAAATAATCCATTAAAACAAATAGAGATTTGACGAGCGTGCACTGATATTTTCAGTTCCGTTTGTTTGCACGTTGCTTTAAGGACACGCCAACAATAAGGGAACTAATGAATATTCATGTAACTCCACCCACGGGAACAGTTTTTCACAGGAACCGAATATTAAACAACACCAGATACAAATTATATAACCTGCATATAGTCACCACTGACACGTTGGAATAATGCTGTAATCGTGGTATGAAGTTGCATTTAAATGATTATGCAATCTCATTATATATATCGCTGGTGAGCACTCATTTATTTTTATGGAGGTCCAAAGACATCGCTTTTCAACGGCCTGGAGATTAAATTACAAATTTAATTAATTACACTGTTATACTATAAATATCATAGTGATGCACTTCGATACAACAACATTCATGCAGAGTCACGCGAATAAAACGCAATACCACTCTCTGTGAACACACCTGATGATCATTTGATAGTTTGTCTCCTTTCTAGACTGACTAGCTCAAATTCTCACCATTGATCAATCGGTGTGTTGGTGATTTCGTGACTTGATGTGGTAGGTCTTGGTTCCATCCTGGTCTGGGACTGGGCCAAAAATGTTCTGAGACTGTGTGTAGAGGATGCTGCGACCAGACGACGGTGCTTTTGCCCTAGCATATGGCTTACAATTGCCGCCTCACCCATGTTGGAGATTTCAAAAGATTTTACATAAAGTTGGCATTTAGCTTTCTTTGTCCATTTCAATTCTTTAACCAACCAGGCTTTATATTTGGTAGTGTCAAGCCAGCCATCAGAAAACTTGCATTTACCCATTTAGTTGGCTGTTTATCGCACTCCCAACGCAGAAAGATATGGCGATGTTCCAGGCGTTTATTGCAGTTTATCATGCAGTTGGGGGTGGGGGTAAGGGCGCTGTGGTGGCAACTGCCGTAACAACCAATCACAACAGACCGTCCCTCCAGCAGATCCAGTCAGTGTAAAAACTATAGAGGGTTTTCACGGATGCATCATCAATCCGGAAGTCGGCCATTTTGGAGGCACAGAACGTAAACAATGCCACTGAACGGACTCGCAAGTTTGACTGATTATTGATGCCAAAAAAATGGTCGAATTTTGGTCTGTACTAATCAGTCGCATCGGTTAAAAACATTTCGAGTTCTGTCAAAAGTTAAAGAGAAGAGAGCAAAAAAAGTGATTAAAGAAGACGTTTGTGGTTTAGAGAGGTACAGTTACAGCATCAGCTCATCAACCACATGCACACGTGTAAATACATTTTTATAAAAAGCTCATCCACTGCTTCCAGTGATTCAATGGGCAACTGAATGAATTCAGGACACTCTGGCTCAAGCAGGTGACTGACCTTGGCCACCAGCTGGTCCTGCTGCTGCTTAATGTGCTCCAGAAGGCTTAAAATGTGGACCTGAGCAGCTGTTGAATACATAGTATTATAGAATAATTATGTCATAGGGAACATGCTTAAAGTCGCTGCCAAAACAAGGCTTTGTTGTTGAAGAGTGCCGGACGAGCAGACAATTATTATTTTTGAAACCAGCGCAGCGTAGAAAAAAAGCTGTAACATCACATACCAGCCTCCTACAGTTCTGCAGCACAAGACGCAGTAGTCTAGCGTGTCGGCTACACATTTCCACGTTATAAAACTTAAATAAAACAACATATCTATCACAAACGTAAACACTTCCATCAACGCAACGTCATTCCCGAAGAGCTACATGGACACACAAATCAGATCTGAACAGTTGTGATATACAGTGTGGACATCATTATTTTAGATCAGATTCCAGTCGGATAAAAAGATAATCGTATTTAGACTAATAGTGTGAATGTAGCCATAGTTAACTATATCAACATTTAAGCCATAGTCGACGCTTCATTTACATGTACTATAACTGTACCTCTCTCAACCACAAACGCCTTCTTTAATTACTTTTTTGCTCTCTTCTCTTTAACTTCTTTGGATATAAATTTGTGAGTCCGTTCAGTGGCATTGTTTATGTTCAGTGCCTCCAACATGGCCGACTTCTGGATTGATGATGCATACGTGAAAACCCTCTATAAAGGTAAAATGCATGGTTGCCAACTCTTCCAGGGTTGCTTGAGATTGATGCTGAAAGCGTTAGTGTAACGCCAGATGCGTTAGAGTTGGCAACCCTGAAAATGTATAAAGGTAAAATGACGTCATAAAGATTTGCATACGCAGAGTAATATTTCTGGAAGTGTACATAAGACTAAGCGTACATTAAATTTGCATGCACAAGCTTTGTAAAGGTGTAAATCACGTTTCAAGTGTAATAAAAAAGGATTTGCAACATTTTAGTGTTACTTGTAAGCGTAATCTACAGTATTGTTCAAATTAATAGCAGTACAATGTGACTAACCAGAATAATCAAGGTTTTTAGTATATTTTTTATTGCTACGTGGCAAACAAGTTACCAGTAGGTTCAGTAGATTGTCAGAAAACAAACAAGACCCAGCATTCATGATATGCACGCTCTTAAGGCTGTGCAATTGGGCAATTAGTTGAAAGGGGTGTGTTCAAAAAAATAGCAGTGTCTACCTTTGACTGTACAAACTCAAAACTATTTTGTACAAACATTTTTTTTTTTTTCTGGGATTTAGCAATCCTGTGAATCACTAAACTAATATTTAGTTGTATGACCACAGTTTTTTAAAACTGCTTGACATCTGGGTGGCATGGAGTCAACCAACTTGTGGCACCTCTCAGCTGTTATTCCACTCCATGATTCTTTAACAACATTCCACAATTCATTCACATTTCTTGGTTTTGCTTCAGAAACAGCATTTTTGATATCACCCCACAAGTTCTCAATTGGATTAAGGTCTGGAGAATGGGCTGGCCACTCCATAACATTAATTTTGTTGGTTTGGAACCAAGACTTTGCCCGTTTACTAGTGTGTTTTGGGTCATTGTCTTGTTGAAACAACCATTTCAAGGGCATGTCCTCTTCATCATAGGGCAACATGACCTCTTCAAGTATTTTAACATATGCAAACTGATCCATGATCCCTGGTATGCGATAAATAGGCCCAACACCATAGTAGGAGAAACATGCCCATATCATGATGCTTGCACCTCCATGCTTCACTGTCTTCACTGTGTACTGTGGCTTGAATTCAGAGTTTGGGGGTCGTCTCACAAACTGCCTGTGGCCCTTGGACCCAAAAAGAACAATTTTACTCTCATCAGTCCACAAAATGTTCCTCCATTTCTCTTTAGGCCAGTTGATGTGTTCTTTGGCAAATTGTAACCTCTTCTGCACATGCCTTTTTTTTAACAGAGGGACTTTGCGGGGGATTCTTGAAAATAGATTAGCTTCACACAGACGTCTTCTAACTGTCACAGTACTTACAGGTAACTCCAGACTGTCTTTGATCATCCTGGAGGTGATCATTGGCTGAGCCTTTGCCATTCTGGTTATTCTTCTATCCATTTTGATGGTTGTCTTCCGTTTTCTTCCACGTCTCTCTGGTTTTTCTCTCCATTTTAAGGCATTGGAGATCATTTTAGCTGAACAGCCTATCATTTTTGCACCTCTTTATAGGTTTTCCCCTCTCTAATCAACTTTTTAATCAAAGTACGCTGTTCTTCTGAACAATGTCTTGAACGACCCATTTTCCTCAGCTTTCAAAAGCATGTTCAACAAGTGTTGGCTTCATCCTTAAATAGGGGCCACCTGATTCACACCTGTTTCTTCACAAAATTGATGACCTCAGTGATTGAATGCCACACTGCTATTTTTTTGAACACACCCCTTTCAACTAATTCAACTAATTGCCCAATTGCACAGCCTTAAGAGCGTGCATATCATGAATGCTGGGTCTCATTTGTTTTCTGAGAATCTACTGAACCTACTGGTAACTTGTTTGCCACGTAGCAATAAAAAAATATACGAAAAACCTTGATTATTCTGGTTAGTCACATTGTACTGCTATTATTTTGAACAATACTGTATGTATAGAGATTGGGCGTCGTGACGTCATTACTTGGCGTGGCCGCCATGTTGATGGCCTCCTTTACTGATTTGCATGGTGTAAAGAACAGAAACTGCTATTTGTTAATAACTGGAATTTTTTCTGGGAGCTTCCTATGCTGTTTCTCGCTGATGGATTACACCCCAGGAGCATCGTAGCGGAGCTGCTCTCTGACAATATCTCCAGGACACTTTGCTCCATGTGACTAGTAAGACAATTCTCAAATAACTATTATGATGAGTTTTGTTCCACCCGCTTAAATGATAAAAGTACTTGTGCTGTAAAAACTATTAAGACTGTGTCTGTTCCCCGAATAGTGAGGTCAAAATATGAATATAATGTAGGATCTAGAAAAAATCTTATTGTAATTAAACCAGAAACATGTAAAGTAAATTAACAAAAACAATTTTTAAAGTTTGGGCTCATAAATATTAGATCACTCACACCCAAAGCAGTTATTGTAAACTAAATGATCACAGATAATAGTTTTGATGTACTCTGCTTGACTGAAACCTGGCTAAAACCAAATGATTATTTTGGTCTAAATGAGTCTACTCCACAAAACTACTGTTATAAGCATGACCCCCATCATCAGACTGGTCGTGGCGGAGGTGTTGCAACAATATATAGTGATATCCTCAATGTTACCCAGAAAACAGCATACAGGTTTAACTCTTTTGAAATACTTCTGCTAAATGTTACATTGTCAGACATGAAAAAGAAATCTAATGTATCTCTTGCTCTGGCTACTGGGTATAGACCACCAGGGCCGTATACAGAATTCCTAAAAGAATTTGCAGATTTCCTCTCAGACCTTCTAGTTACAGTTGATAAGGCGCTAATCATGGGAGATTTTAATATTCACGTTGATAATACAAATGATGCATTAGGACTTGCGTTTACTGACCTAATAAACTCCTTTGGAGTCAAGCAAAATGTCACCGGTCCCACTCATCCTTTTAATCATACACTAGATTTAATTTTATCTCATGGAATCGATCTTACTGCTATAGATACTGTACCTCAAAGTGGTACCGTCTGGGCAGAACTATTTTTCCAGCCACCAAAGAAAGATTCGCAATTAACCTGCCTGATCTATCTCAACTGCTATTTGTACCCAAAAATACACATGAATTAGACGAAATGACTGACAACATGGGCACTATATTCTCTCATACTTTAGAAACGGTTGCCCCCATCAAATTAGAAATACAATAGCGAATGTAGATTCTACAGCGTCTAACACTTCAGTTTCATCCATCGCACCCAAAGATAAACTGCAGTGCTTTACAACTATAGGACAGGAAGAGCTAAATAAACTTATCACTGTATTTAAACCAACAACATGTTTATTAGATCATGTACCCACTGAATTACTGAAAGAGTTGTTACCTGTAGCTGAAGAACCGCTTCTCAATATCATTAACTAGTCGTTATCTTTAGGTCACGTCTCAAAACCATTCAAGCTGGCGGTTATCAAGCCTCTTAATAAGAAACCAAAGTGTCCTATATCCTAGTGTTCTGGCAAATTATAGGCCTATTTCAAATCTTCCATTTATGTCAAATTTTTTTGAAAAAGTTGTGTCCGCTCAATTGAGCACCTTCCTGCATAAAAATGATCTGTATGAAGAATTTCAGTCAGGTTTCAGGCCCCACCATAGCACAGAAACTGCACTTGTTAAAATTACAAATGACCTGCTCCTTGCGTCAGATCAAGGCTGCATCTCATTTCTAGTCTTACTTGATCTTAGTGCTGCATTCGACACCATAGATCATGACATACTCATAGATAGATTACAAAACTATACAGGTATTCAAGGGCAGGCTCTAAGATGGTTTAGATCCTACCTGTCCGATCGCTACCATTTTGTTTACTTAAATGGGGTGTCATCTCATTTATCATCAGTAAAATATGGAGTGCCACAAGGATCCGTCCTAGGTCCCCTTCTATTTTCAATATACATGTTGCCCCTTGGATATATTATTAGAAAATACGGAATTAGCTTCCACTGTTATGCTGATGATACTCAGCTATATATTTCAACGAGACCAGATGAAACTTCTCAATTATCTAAGCTAACAGAGTGTGTTAAAAATGTAAAAGATTGGATGACAAATAATTTTCTCCAATTAAATTCGGATAAGACAGAGATATTAATTATTGGACCAAAAAACACTACACAGAATCTTGTAGATTACAATCTGCAACTAGACGGATGTACTGTTACTTCCTCTACAGTCAGAAATCTGGGTGTTATATTAGACAGCAATTTGTCTTTTGAAAATCATATTTCCAAAGTTACAAAAACTGCATTCTTCCATCTTAGAAACATTCCCAAGCTACGAAACATGTTAACTGTTTCTGATGCAGAAAAGCTAGTTCATGCATTTATGACCTCTAGACTGGACTATTGTAATGCATTTCTAGGTGGTTGTCCTGCTTCATCAATAAACAAGCTACAGGTAGTCCAAAATGCAGCAGCTAGAGTCCTTACGAGGTCAGGAAAATATGATCATATTACCCCAATTTTACAGTCTCTGCACTGGCTACCTATTAAGTTCCGTATCAGTTACAAAGTATCATTACTTACCTATAAGGTCCTAAATGGTTTAGCTCCTGTGTACCTAACTAGTATTCTACCACGCTACAAACCATCACGCACCCTAAGGTCACAAAACGCTGGACTTTTGGTAGTTCCTAGGATAGCAAAGTCCATTAAAGGAGGAATAGCTTTTTCACATTTGGCTCCCAAACTCTGGAATAGCCTTCCTGATAATGTTTGGGGTTCAGACACACTCTCTGTTTAAATCTAGACAAAAAATGCATCTCTTTCACCAAGATGTCATTTTTTTTTTCTATGTTTTGTCTAGGATTTACACAAGCTCCAGTCTGGATCCAGAACACCTGAGAAGAGATAATGCTGACCCTCAGAGGACCTCAGATGATGCTAACCCTGAATCAACAAACAGAACTAACAATTATTGCTACATGTGTGTCTGCATCATATAATAATTATTAATTAATAATATTAATAATGTTCATCGTCTAGCTGACTACGTCTTGTATTAATTTTTCAAAAAATCCTGTCAAACGTGCACAAACTGACAGTCACCACCATAAGCTACTACTAAATATTGTAGAAACATAATTTTTTGTAAAGTTGCTTTGTAACGATTTGTATTGTAAAAAGCGCTATACAAATAAACTTGAATTGAATTGAATTGAACTGCTACTCGGACTACTGCGCAGTGTTTAGATGTACTCCCTCTGAGCCGTGTGTCTTCATTTGATTAATCTATTTGAAAATCTAATGAAAATTGAAATCTTGAAATTGAAAATCTATTTCAACCATGGTAAACCGTTGCTGTACTGTGGGTTGTAATAGCGCAACACATAATCGCCATGGGGAAAAAATTAGAAGGGATTAACTTTCCACCACTTTCCTGCTTGGAGGCGCTACCACAGAGACCATAACATCTGAATATCTACTTTATATAGCTTAAGTCAACATTGAACATAAGGGAAATTTCCTGGGTTACTCATCCAAAATATGGGAAAAATAATCATCTTTCTGTTGCTATACCTCTGCTGACATAAAAAATGTGTACTACAAGACTGCTGCATTAACTGACGTTAAGTGAGTTGTGAAGCTAGGTCTAATGTGACTTTGAAAACATCTGTTTTGCTGGAAGGGCAAGAGGGTAGCAACAGGACAAAAGTAACGTTAGTGAGACTGACAGGTCTGATAGAAGGGCTAACGAGATATTTTAAAGGAAAATACTAAAACGGGAAGACAGCGGAGAAAAAAGCTCAAGTATGTGACAACCCCGAAAAAAAACGGGAGGGTTGACAGCTTCTAGCTACACTTTTGAAACACATAGTTAAAAGTACATGTGTGAATGGTTGTTAGCACTAACAGTTACTTAACTAGAAGGTATGTGGAGCGCAGCTTACCGTTGTCCGGATTACTGTATACTGTTATATATACACATGATACATATACATATATACACATGAGACTCCAATGACTTTTAGCTTCGGAACTGTTCTGAAGTCTAGGCGCTCACAAAACAAACAAGATAGCCGAAGATATCTATAATGCAAAAGTGCGGCAGCAAGTTGTCGTCGGTGCTCCACTCTTTGTTGGAAATTTCATGTGTATCCAAACCGTTAGTAGTGCCTATTTTGTCTGGCATCCCTATTTAGCGTATCACTGTAAATCCCACAACCTTTTCGCGATTTGAACATCTTTTTTCTTTCTCCCAACTCTGCTTCTTCTTCTTCTCGTTCAACTTGCTGTGTGTTTACATTCAGCAAAAAGTTCCCAAAATAATCTGAAATGTACAGCTCCATCTTTCTGTTCTCTGCGCTTACAATTTTCTACTTCTTCTTCTTTCTTTTTTTCTTTTTTTTAATGTGGATCTGATAATAGGTCTACTCTCTACTTCACAATCTCCTACATTCCTTCACAAATATAATTATATGTATATATATATATATATAGAGAGAGAGAGAGAGAGAGAGAGAGAGAGAGAGAGAGAGAGAGAGAGAGAGAGAGAGATAGTACAGACCAAAAGTTTGGACACACCTTCTCATTCAAAGATTTTTCTTTATTTTCATGACTATGAAAATTGTAGATTCACACTGGCATCAAAGGCATCAAAACTATGAATTAACACATGTGGAATTATATATGGAATTCTATACTGTAGTAAGTTTGTGGGAGGAAAGGAAGAAGACAAAGGGGTCAGCTGGACCGCTGACGAATTTATTAACTCAAATTCAAACTCAAACTTTATAAACACCAATGGTGACTTTTACTCTGACATCAACACAGACACGATTGCACAACACTTTCGGGTTACTCATTCCGGTTCCATTTCGCATCAGCAGTCCATCTCTCTCTCGACTAATTCTGTCTCCCCTGGCGTTTTATACTCTCTCCGCGCCAATTACTGAAACAAGAGACAGGTGTTGATAGTTTTTGCCCAAATCACTCACTTACCGCTCGTCTCCTGATTCTCTCTCCCGCTGCAGACTTCGCTAAACCATAACCCCCCCCCCCCCCCCCCCCCCCCGCTACATATAAATAACAAAAAATTGTGAAACAACTGAAAATATGTCATACTCTAGGTTCACCTTTTGCTTTGAATACTGCTTTGCACACTCTTGGCATTCTCTTGATGAGCTTCAAGAGGTAGTCACCTGAAATGGTCTTCCAACAGTCTTGAAGGAGTTCCCCGAGAGATGCTTAGCATTTGTTGGCCCTTTTGCCTTCTTTCTGCAGTCCAGCTCACCCCTAAACCATCTCGATTGGGTTCAGGTCCAGTGACTGTGCAGGCCAGGTCATCTGGCGCAGCACCCCATCACTCTGCTTCTTGGTCAAATAGCCCTTGATGCCTTCAGTGTGACTCTACAATTTTCATAGTCATGAAAATAAAGAAAACTCTTTGAATGAGAAGGTGTGTCCAAACTTTTGGTCTGCACTGTATATATGTAATAATATAATAATAATAAACATACATTTTCATTCCTACATTACCACCAATATAACTTCATTACTTCAAACAATTCCTACAAATTCTTCTTTACCCTATTTTATATACAAATTCTACTTTACCCTACTTTAACCAATCAAATATCATCCATCCTTTCTCAATACCTATCTCAAATCCTACTATATAGCCCTGTCTCCTTCAAAAAAGTCATTAGTACTCTAAGCTGCGCCCTACCATTACCACCCAGTAAACTTTTTAAAGTGAGCTCCTGTATGAGCTCCCTCAAGTCAATACTCATTTTTCCTCTTTGTTCTAGATATCTCTGACATTCTATTAGTACATGCTCTACTGATTCCTCCACTTGACATTCTTCACACAATCCTGTTTGATGCTTGCCCATCAACTTAAAAGAGTTTTATTTAACAAACAATGACCCAACCTTAACCTTGCTATCACTATTTCTTCTCTTCGGTTTCCACCTGCCAACCTATTTCCTTTGACACTATTCCAAATATGATATAACTGTCTCCCACTCTCCTCTCCATCCCACCTTACAAGCCAAATTTGATTTATTTTCTCCAATACTATGCTTTTAACCTCTGTTTTGCTAAGGCTAATTTGCAATTCAATAGTATCTTTCAATAATGCCCTTTTTGCTAGTTTATCTGCCATCTCATTTCCCCTGATCCCCACATGTGCTGGAACCCACATAAACTTGACCTGACTGCCCTTACTGACTAAATTTGTGCTTAACTAAAGTACAGGATATCTTGCCTACTTTTTGATATAAACAATCTTTAACTTCCTAAAACTTAAGTAGAGTCCGAGTATATCAATGCCTTTACCTGTCCTAACATTTCCAGCCACCGCAATGCTTACAATACTGCCAACATTTCTACAGTGTAAACCCCTAACTTATCCTATGTTCTTCTACTAATTCCAATTTGTTGACCTGGTATTGCTACTCCAAATCCTGTAACTTCTGTCTCTGGATTTTTTGCACCATCTGTATAAATCGAAATAAAGTTACCATATTCTTCTCCTACTCGATTCTTAAATACACTAACTACATTAATTTTCCTCCCTTGCTTTCCTTTTTTCCTCTAGAACAAACCAGTCAACCTATGGCCATATCATCTTCCATGGAGCTAATGCTGGGAAAACTACTGTAGGACTTAATCTCACATTAATTATATCTAAATCTTCAGCTATTTTATTTCCAATCCTCTCAGAGTTTTCCCTTACATTTTGACCATTCTCCCAGCACTCCTTCAATATTGCTTTTGTGGGATGGGTGTCATTATGTCCTTTCAGACTAACCCAATAATTTGCCATCAAATGTACCCTTCTTAGCATTTCATCCGGCTGGGGCTGATGATGTTTTGAAAGCGCTGCAACATACTCTCAGTGCTTGGGTCTGTATCACCTCCAATCTCTTGATCAGGGATTTGGCCGCTGCTCCCACCACTATACTACCATAATCCAATACTGATCTTATTAGCGCCACATATATACTTTTAAGAGAAGAGCAACTAGCTCCCCATTCTTTTCCTGTTAAACATCTCATCATGTTTACTACCTTCTAAGCAAATGTTAATCTTGAGTCTAATGTCACCCCCCAAAATTTTAATGAGCTTAACCGTTCTATCTCTCTACCATATAACCTTAACTTCTTGCCTTCTTGGATTCTTTTCCTAGTGAAAAAGACTGTTTTTGTCTTATCTATTGAAAATCTAAATCCCCAATCATAGCCCCCCTCTGCAACCTTATCAATCTCATCCTACACCTTCCTAATAACAGTCTACATTCCTTCCTCTTTTCCACACTGCCCCATCATCAGCAAATAGAGATCTACCAATTTGTTCTTGTCCCTGTACAAATACATCATTAATAATTATGATAAACAACAATGGGCTTATAACACTACCTTGAGGCATACCATTTTCAATCGTATACTGACTTAACATGTCTACCCAAATTTTTACCTGAATTTTCCTTTCACACAAAAAATCTTTGATCCAGTTAAACACCCTCCCTTCTACCCCAACTTACTTAGCTTGATTAGCAAACCCTCCTTCCACATCATATCATAGGCCTTCTCTATATCAAAAAATACAGCAACTACACTCTCTTTATTTGCTTGAGCTTTTCTTATCTACCTCTAATCTTAAAACAGGGTCCAGTGTACTTCTTCCCTTCCTAAACCCACTCTGACAGCTATTTAAGACCCCTCTAGATTCCAGTTAGTACGACAATCTTTCCATTATCATTCTTTCCATTATCTTACATAAGTTTGATGTGATGAAGTGCTATTGGTCTATAATTTATGGGATTAGTGGGATCTTTGCCAGGCTTCCTGATAGGAAAAACTACTGCAATTCCATTCACTTGGTAATTTTCCCTCCTTCCAAACTTTATTATATATCTCAAGCAACTTTAACAGTGATCTTTCTCCTAGATGTTATAACATCACATAACATATTCGATCTTTCCCTGGAGATGTTTGCTTAGCTCTATTAATTGCTCTTACCATCTCCGCCATTGTGAATGGCTCATCAATACCCTTTCCTGACTCCTCTTTTTTGTCTTCCCTTTGAAAATTCGGATTCATAGTTATTGCCCTAATTCTTCTCTCCTCTTCTGACAGGTTTTCCGAACTATGAATCTTTGTGAATGATTTTACCATAACCTCAGAACCATCAGATTTTGCTATTTTCTCCTCAAATGTTAGCACGGGATAATTCCATTGCCTCCTAACTCCTAACACCCATCCTCTTTATCATACCCCATACTTCACCCACAGCTGTAGACCTACCAATCTCATCACAAAATTTTCTCCAACTTGACCTCTTAGCCTGTCTTATACTTCTTCTAACCACTGTTTAATGTTTCTTATATTCAATTAAATATTGATAATTGTGTGTTCTTTTAACCAGTCTAAATGCTTTATTTCTTAACCTCACCGCCTGTTGACATTCCTCATTCCACCAAGGCACCAATCTTCGAGTACTTTTACCTTTCATTTTTGGAATGACTTCCATCGCTCCCCTGTTAATTGCTGAGATAAATTGCTTATTCACTTCTATGTTTCCAGACATATCTATCCTAGTAACCAATTCATCACTCAACCTCTGAAATTCTTCCCATTTAGCTTTTCCAAAAATATACTAGGAATCCTTTTCTCTACCCCATCTTCCATTTTTTCACCCACTTGTGCACAAAACTGAATAATGATAACTCCCCACCGTTGTTGCTGAACTTACTTCCCAATAACTTTCTCCGGATAAAGTATTAGACACTAATGTCAAATCCAGTACTTATTCTTTTCCCGTTAATAGGTTAATCCTAGTTCCTCTCCCATCATTCAGACAAACCAGATCCTTTTCATCCATCAACTCTTCAATTATTTTTCCATTTTCATCTGTCTGTTCACCGCCCCACAATGTGCTATAAGCATTGAAATATGCACACCAAATTACTCTTTGCCCTTGTATTTTCAATAAATTATCTAATGTTAGCCATCCACATTGGTTATAATAATTCATTATTCTTAACCCTCCTACTCTGTCCCACACCTCCACCTCCAAATACTCCTGATCTACTCCCTTATCCTTTAACTTATATGGAGTTCCAATCTTTATGAATGTAGCACATCCTCCACCCCCTCTTGTAATCCTATCATTTCTTAATCCAATATACCCATGAATAACAAATTCTAGTTGTGGTTTCAACCAAGTTTATTGAATACAGGTTACACCTGGTTTTACTTCTAATTCATTTATGAAATACTTAAACTCCTGGACCCGTATTCATAAAGGATCTTAATGCAAAAAGTAGCTCCTAGTGACAAAATTCTAAGAAAATTCTTAGAAATGTTGGCGTTTACTCTTTTTTTTCTAAAGAAAAAAGTAATTCAGAAAGCATCTTAAGCCTTAAAAGAGGTCTTAAGGTCAAACTTGTTAGGAGCACAGATGAGGACTTTTAAGAGGCTTAAGAGTTTCTTTAGCGGAGGAGAAAATGGCAGAAAGACGAAGAGGCAGAAGAAATGTGTTGCAGACAATGGATGACAGTGAGTTAATAAGACGCAATAGATTATATAATAATTTATAATTTAATATATAAAGTAAAGTAATCACTACATTACGATGTTTGGCAACTGGGGAAATGCAACAATGCAATAGTGATGATTTGGGTCTGTCACAACCTTCTGTAAGCAGAGTGATCACACAAACAATTACAGCACTTTCAGAACATCTTATTGTGTCGCAGTTCATTTCGTTTTCAATGGACATTAATGCATTTATGAATATAGCAGGCTTATAGGTGCGCACAAGCAGGGGGAATGAACCGTTAATAGTTTGTGCTATACGCTCCCATGTCTGCTTCTTGTCCCTTGCTGTTATACCCGGCCCAAATTTTCCTTTAAGAATGGCCTTGTGTTCATCCACTAACTGGACTGACAGTAAACACTGTTCCTCTGCTCTGTCCAGTTTGGCTTTCTTGCCCTTCTTGGTTTTGATTCCATGTTTGATGCATTAAAACCAACATTCAAACCGCCACTTAAATAGGACAGCAATCACTGTAACTATAAAGAGCGGAACAATTTTTATCATTCTAAGCCAATCAAATACCTTATAGGAAATTAAAAGCATGGTAAATAAAAAAAAAAGGATTTAGATACACACATATAATGTGTGTTTCTGTGTGTGTGTGAGAGAGAGAATGGTCAAATAGGAAAAATTATGCATGTAAATTCAAAGTGAGAAATAGAATAGAGCCTATACTTAAAATCACTCTTTTTTTCCTTCTTGTACAACCAACCAATCACAGTCTTCAAAAGATTGTGTCATACAAAGCAACGGGGTCAACCCCGCCTCCTCACTAAGATGAAAGTTTTTGTCTTTTCCTTACCGTATTTATAAAAAATCTTAATGCAAAAAGTAGCTCCTAGTGACAAAATTCTAAGAAAATTCTTAGAAATGTGGGCGTTTACTCTTAAAATTAAAGAAAAAATCCTTGTAAAGACAATGGATGACAGTGAGTTGATAAGACGGTATAGATTATATAATAATTTATAATTTAATATATAAATTAAAGTAATCACTATATTACAATATTTGGCAACTGGGAAAATGCAACAATGCAATTGTGATGATTTGGGTCTGTCACAACCTTTTGTAAGCAGAGTGATCACACAAACAATTACAGCACTTTCAGAACATCTTATTGTGTCGCAGTTCATTTCGTTTTCAATGGACATTCATGCATTTATGAATTAAGCAGGCTTATAGGTGCGCACAAGCAGGGGGAATTAACCGTTAAAGGGGGGGTGAAATGCTCGTTTTCACTCAATATCCTGTTAATCTTGAGTACCTATATAATATTTCTGCATCCTTCATAACTCCAAAAAGTCTTTAGTTTTATTATATTCATAAGAGAAAGATAGTCTGTACCGTTTTTTCCCGGAAAAACACGACCGACTGGAGGCGTGACGTGTGGGCGGAGCTAAAGAATCACGAGCGCGAATAGGCTTTTGCGTTGAGAGCATGTGGAAACTGTGACATAATCGTGAGGGAAAAACCACCATCCAAAACAAACCATGGCTTACAGTCAGATTCAGCCGTTTATTTATGATCCAGAATCAGATCCCGAGGCTGAAACTGAACGAGAGCAGCAGCAGCAACGACTCGCTCCAAGCGGGGCTCGAACCCGGGTCTCCGGCATGGGAGGGATGCACTAACAAGGAGGCAGATATATTTTAAGCAGTTTTACTCACTGCCTGCGGTTCCAACACACGATCGTGACCCTTTTCCGTTGGGATTGCATCATCCTTAAGAAATAAACGATACGCAAATCCGTCGTCAAACTGGGCCTTGTTTTTAAAACAAGCATCATCGAAATGCAGGGAACAAATAAAAACACTTGCACAACTCCGTTGATGCTCTGTAAAAATAAACTCCATCCACTGGTCCCTTAATGCTGTTTTTTTTTTTTTTTTGTAATCTGTGCAGGGTTGTCTTGCCCTGGCAACCAAAAACACACTTCTTTTGTGACATTTCGCGACGCTCTCGCTCTGATCAGTGAATCGCTCTGATCAGTGAAATGTCTGCTCAGCCTCGCTATACGGGAGCGCGCGCTGTTCCGGCAGAAATGCCCTTAGGACCCATATAAGGAAATTCCGCTCCATCTAACGTCACACAGAGCCATACTCGAAAAAAACTTTCTGAAACTTGTGACAAACCGGAAGGAGTATTTTGGGAACAAAAATACTCCTTCAAACATACAACTTAATTTTTGAAACTTTGTCCATGTTTAGCATGGGAATCCAACTCTTTAACAGTGTAAAAAAAACTCAGTATGCATGAAATAGCATTTCACCCCCCCTTTAATAGTTTGTGCTACACGCTCCCATGTCTGCTTCTTGTCCCTTGCTGTGACAGCCAGCCCAAATTTTCCTTTAAGAATGGCCTTGTGTTCATCCACTAACTGGGCTAACAGTAAACACTGTTCCTCTGTCTAGTTTGACTTTCTTGCCATTCTTGGTTTTGATTCCATGTTTGATACATTAAAACCAACATTCAAACCGCCACTTAAATAGGACAGCAATCACTGTAACTGGAAAGAGTAGAACAATTTTTAAGTCAATCAAATACTTTATAGGAAATTAAAAGCATGGTAAGTAAAAAAAAAAAAGGATTTAGATACACACATATAATGTGTGTTTCTGTGTGTGTGTGAGAGAGAGAATGGTCAAATAGGAAAAATTATGCATGTAAATTCAAAGTGAGAAATAGAATAGAGCCTATACTTAAAATCACTCTTTTTTTCCCTTCTTGGACAACCAACCAATCACAGTCTTCAAAAGATTGTGTCATACATAGCAATGGGGTCAACCCCGCCTCCTCTCTAAGATGAAAGTTATTTTACTTTTCCTTACTCAGAGTTGCTCTCAGATCGGTCCTGAATCGCTCTTAAGCTAAGACTCCTACATAAAAGTTTTTAAGCTAAATTAAGAGTTTTCTGAGAGGATTCTTAGAATCTTTATGAATACGGGCCCTGGCATTCTATTGTAAAATGATAACCATTAGTATTAACCAACCCATGATACTTCTTGACTTGACTGAATAGCAAGGTTCTCCCTTACTTCCTCCCATGTCAGTCCTACTAATCCTAGATGATTAATTGCAGCTTTTACCACCAGTTGAATTTTTATCATTTTTAGACTTCACTTCTGCTGTACTATTTATCACACCAGCTATGAATGTTACCAGATCTCCTTTTTTCACATACAACCCATCTTCCGACCATTGTATAGGTTTCATTATTCCTATATTTTCTGTCTCACTTGTGTTGTTTTTCCTCTTTCTAATCACTTTAACTGCATAAGATATCCTTCTTTCCACTCTTATCTTTTGTATCTTTGTCTCTTCGCATTATTTCACATCCACCATAAGCCACATTGTGATCTCCTCCACAGCTACAACACTTTGTTCTGTCCCACAATTTCCATACTCATGATCACCACCGCACCTAGCACATCTTCTCTGTCTATTGCAATTTTTTGCAGTGTGTCCAAACCTCTGGCATTTATAGCATCTCAAATGCTTTGGTACATATATCCTCACTGGATAGCTCATGTATCCCAAAAATACCTTCTTTGGAATATTTTCTCCCTCAAATTCTATTGCCACTGATTCACTATTGCTTAGTACTCCTTCTTTATTTGACTTCAACCTTTGAACTTTCATTACATTTCCTCCCTTAAACTTCTTTTTTTAATTCCTCCATGCTAACATTTGTTGGTATCCCTGTGATCACTCCAGTGCATCCTACCTTTCTCAGGTCTCCCACCCTCCCTACATTTTTCACTTTACATTTTCCCATCTCTTAGATTTTTAATGCTTTCTCCAATTGCTTTGCATCAGCACATCTCACCATCAGATTGCCATCATTAAAGACATTTGTATATACTATGTCCCCTATCTTCTTAGACAAAATTGTTGTTAACATAAAAGGGTTAACTTCCTTCATGTTTTCCTGATCTTTCTCATTAAATCGTACTATTACAACATATTCTTCTTTTATTTTCTTCTGGACTGGCTCTTGTTCTTTTTCACTTCCTGAGCTATCGTTGGTTTCATTTATGACTCTCTTATTCCCTTTATCTTTTTTTAACCACTCGTCTGGCCCCTCTTATCCTCCCATTCACCTTCTTCCTATTCATTATAATCCATTCTTCTCACCTACCTATTTCTGATCCATTCACAGAACAGTCGTGCCCAACCGCCTTCAGTTCCAAATGATTCAAACAGCAACCTCAAGCTTCAACAACACAAGCAATCCCATGATGCACACTATCGACCCCGGAACCAGATATCCTCCACCTTGAACCATTTACAATTTTGGCACGATTCTCTCACTGAGTTTTGCAAGCGTGAGGGGGAGGGCGGGTCCACCTTCCTCTTGTAGCCAATCAAATGAGCCTCTGGCTGACTCCTCATTTACTCTTTGCCTTCTTTTGTATTTACATGCTTTTGTTTAGATTTTGTTAGTGAATGGTGAGTTTTGGTGATGCCCACAAATATGTGAAATCTGTTCAGATTATAGGTGCAAACTGCACTCCAGTGTGCCACCCTGTATTGTGTAATGGCTGCATTTATGTTAAATTGCCTAAATCAGTAAAAGTATCACAATGTATTTCTAATACCGGAACGGCAAATTAGCATGTTACCTTTTACACAAGAAAATTATTCAATAAATAAATTAATAAATATGCTGCGAGTTTAACCCCCCTAATGGTAGACCCAAAGTTATGCCCTTACCTGCATACCTAACTAGCCTTATACCAACGCTACAATCCATCACGACTTTTGATAGTTCCTAGAATAGCAAAGTCCACTAAAGAAGGTAGAGCTTTTTCACATTTGTCTCCCAAACTTTGGAATAGCCTTCCTGATAATGTTCAGGGTTCAGACACACTCTCTCTGCGCGTTTAAATCTAGATTAAAAACACATCTCTTTCGCCAAGCATTTGAATAATACAGCTCATTATTTGTGACTGCAGTTGTATCTGAACAAATGTGAATTATTATTCTTTAGCTTGGGTTAAACTAATTAATTTTACCTTTTTGGAACACCAGCTAATCTAATGATGTCTCGATTTCTTTCTCTGTTTTGCCACGGGATGTAAGCTCCAGTCTGGATCAAGAACACCTGAGAAGAGATGATGCTGACCCTCAGAGGACCTCAGATGATGCTAAGCCTGAAACAACATAAAGAACTAACAGATATTGTTACAAGTGTGATTGCATCATATAATAATAATTTTTGCTAATATGTTCATCGTCTGGCTGACTACGTCTTGTCTTAATTTTTCTGAAAATTCCTGTCATATGTACATAAACTGACATTATAAGTCAGTTTATATACATATGACACTTTAGAATAAGGTTTTTGATTCATATGACACTTTAGAATAAGTTTTTTGATTTGTATCATAAAAAGCACTATACTTGAATTAAATTTAATAACAACTTGCGGAAAATGGCCATCTAATATCCCCTTTATAGTCCAGACTGAAAACGTTTACCTTTGCATTTTCTTACTAAAGCTCAATCAAATAATGCAGTTCAGTGTTTATTTCAATTTTATTTATGTCCCTTTATTTACAATCCTACCGTGACATTGTGGCATTTCACAGCAAGACTGAAGTTTAATATTACTAATATTTTTATCCCAAGGCATCAATACATAAAAATGGAATGACACCTCTATACAAGTGAAATTAGGCCCGGTCCACACAGACGCGATTACATTTTAAAACCACAGCTTTTTATATGCGGTTTGGCTGTTCATCCAGACGCAGGCACAGGGTCACTGAAACTGAACATTTTTGAAAACGCCTGCCAGGGTGAAGATTTTCAAACTCCATTTGCATTGTTATGAAGACAGCGAAACAGGCATTTTTGGCTTGTGACCTCGAAGCCAGTGCTGTTATCTCTGCCTACTGGAAACTTTCAGGCTTCTGATTGGCCAACATGGCTTTACGGTTGAGATTATATCGCCACCTGTTGACTTGGCATGCTCTTGACAGTGCTTGATGGCATGCGTTTACCTACGGTGTGAACGGAGCCTTATATTCACACAGGTCCGTATTTTCTGGTGCCATTTCAAACTGCTGTGCCATTTAAACCTCTTACCACACAAGGAACACAAATAGCGTCTCACTTCTGTGTGACTTTTCAGGTGTATCTGTAAGTGTGATGGCAGAATAAATTTCTTATTACAAAGATCACAATTAAATCGCCTTCTTCCAGAGTGAATGCACTGTTGATTTTTCAAATTGCTGCTATTCATAAACTTTTTGTCACACTCTGAACGTTGCAGTTTCTTTCCAGAATGTTCTTGCAAATGAAGTTGAAGGGCTCTTTGATATGAGAAACACTTTTTACATTGAGGACATGTGTAAGGCTTCTCTCCAGTGTGAGTTCTCATGTGAGTCTTAAGGCTTACTTTACGATTGAAACACCTTCCACAGTCCTGGCATTTAAAAGGCTTCTCTCCAGTGTGAATTATCATGTGAGTCTTCAGATTTCCTTTTTGTAAGAAGCTCTTTCCACACTGTTTGCATATATAAGGCCTTTCACCAGTGTGATCTCTTATGTGGTAATCAAGGGATGGTTTATAAGTAAAACGTTGTCCACACTGAGGGCACGTGTAAGGTTTCTCTCCAGTGTGAAGTCTCATGTGAGCCTTAAGGCTTATTTTATGACTGAAACTTTTTCCACACTGCTGGCATTTGAAAACATTCTCTGCAGAGTGACTTACTACATGCCTGTTTAGGCGTTTCATGCTTGTGTAACTTTTTCCACACTGATCACATTTAAAAGAGTTCTCTCTTGAGTGAATCCTCGTGTGCTGACTAAGAGTTACTTTACGTCTGAAACTCTTTCCACACTGATCACATGTGAATGGCTTCTCTCCAGTGTGAATATTCATGTGACACTTGAGGTTTAGTTCTCGTGTGAAGCTCTTCCCACACAGTTTGCAGGTGTAAGGACTCTGTCCAGTGTGAGTTGTCAAATGGGAATTAAGGGCAGATTTATATCTGAAATACATTCCGCACTGAACACACATGTAAGGATTCTCTCCAGTGTGAAGTCTCATGTGATTCTTGAGGTTTACTTTATGACTAAAACTCTTTCCACACTCATGACATTTAATACGGTCTACTTTTGAATGAATTCCTATATGGCAAGTAAGGTTTACTTTACGTTTGAATTTCTTTCCACACTCATCACATGAGAATGGCTTCTCGCCAGTGTGAGTATTCATGTGGACTTTCAGGTTTCCTCTTTGTGTGAAACCTTTTCCACATTGCTGGCAGGTGAAAGGTTTCTCTCCGGTGTGGACTCTCATGTGGACATTGAGGTTTGGTTTTTTAGTGAAAGTCTTTCCACACTGACGGCAGGTGAAACATTTGTTATATTCTGTATTCAGAGCTCCTTTTTGTGATGAAGTCTGTATGTATTTTTCACCAATAATGAAATCATGTTTCATGTACTGATTTTTTTCTTCCAATTCATTCAGTTCTTGACTCTCCTCTTTCAGTGTCTTCAACTCTAAAATTGAAAAAATACAAATACAAGTTAACCCTAGTGAAATGGGGATCTATTTTCCTTTCTGTTCTCCACCATTTCCATAGGGGACCAGCACAAAGGTTTTGATGATTAAAAGCATAAACTTTCAGTTCACAGATTTAACATTTTTTATTTGTCAGGTTACAACAAAATTCAAAGATTGAACTTAAGTACTATTTAGCTACACTTCATGCTTCAAATTAAATGTAATTTAAAAGAACAGTCAGAAGACTTACATCAAGTCCCTTCCTTCTTACAGTTAAAAATATCAACGGTCCCTTTTACATAAACCATATAAAATTGAAATTGACCTATGAAACGTCATGTATGCAATATAAATATCATAAAATATGCAAACTGTATTCACTTTTAATACAAAGAATATAATAATAATATAAAAAACAAATGTCTTAATGTTTTTATGGCACTAATTAGAGGTCTGCCGATATATCGGGCCAATATTTGTCTTTTTTTTTATATTTACATTTACATTTATTCATTTAGCTGACGCTTTTATCCAAAGCGACTTACAATTGCTATATATGTCAGAGGTCGCACGCCTCTGGAGCAACTAGGGGTTAAGTGTCTTGCTCAGGGACACATTGGTGTCTCACAGTGGATTCGAACCAGGGCTTGAAAACGAAAAAAAATTATATCGGTTCACTCCGAGCAGAATCGATATTTTAACGTTTCTGTTCTGCGTTCCTCTGATATTATTACCATTCCGAAACCGGTTCGGGAGGAAGAAATACCGGTTAATAACGTTATTTTTTAAAAACAATATTATTTGCCTATAATTTGCCTTATAATAATAATTTAATAATAATAATAAAGTATAGCGTTTTCCTTATTAAAAAAAAAAAAAAGAAAAAATAGAGATCTAACGCTTACATTTTACAGCTTGCACCAGATTTTGTCCAAATGTAAGCTAGGCCTACTTAAAAAATACATAAAAAAAAAAAAATCTATCAACACTTTAAAAGTATTTTTAAGATATTTAAAAAATGTTTGCTTCATTGTTAAAAAAAAACACTTGTATAAAATTGCGTTTTGAGAGTACAAAAAAAACTTAAGTCGCGGCTCACATTGCAATTTATTAGCCCTATTACTTTCTGAAATAATGAAGGCTAAAATGGCTGTAGTCTAAAGCAAAATGTTTAAAAACATTATAAAAACAGTTATTAGTTTATCTTCAAATCAAATGCTCTAAAGTTTAGGCTATAAAAACCTCAATCCAAAATAAATTATTTGAATAACAAATGATTATAAAAAAAATTGCCTAATGTTTGTAAACATTTTGTGTCTGCATTATGTCTATTTCTGAATGAAATAATTTTTTTTTTCTCTAAAAAACGTATAAGTTTCTCTCTCTAGGCTATATATACATATACATATATATACATATACATATACATATACATATACATATACATATATACATATACATATATATATATATATATCTGGGTTTCCGTTGTCCGGTAATTACCGGACATTGGCCGGGAAAAAAATTAAATGTCCGACAAAATTAAATCTCTCCGGTCAAATTGTCAGATTAAAACTGCCTAATAATCCCGGCCCCGCCCCCCAACACAATCTGAATCGACCGTTTGAAAGTTTTTAAACAACATCGCATGTTGCATTTCAAATAAAGCACACGCCTAACGGCTATAATATAGACCTAAACCACGAACTATTGAGAGACGTTTCAAATATGGCCAGGCCCAGGCAGACTAGCCTTAAAAGTTTTTTTCAGAGGCCAGACGCGAAGGAGGATACTGAATCAGGAACGCCTGAAGCCTCAGGCGTATCGGTCGGAATGGAGTGACAAGTTCCCATGGCTAAGGTGTGAGGTAGTTGATGGTAACGAAAAAATGTTCTGTTCGCGCTGCGAAAGGCAGGACGACGCAACGGATTCACAAGAGGGTCGAATAATTTGAGAATGTCTGCTCTAATTGAACATAGTCAGAGCAATGACCATGTTGCAGCGCACAATATAACGCCACAGCAGGTTGCGATGAAAGGCCACTGTGACAAGGCCACGGAAACTTCTAAGAAAAAACTATGCTCTCAGCTCAAAATTGTTTTCCACGTGGCAAAACATGATCTCCCATCTAACCATTTTGTAACACAGACTGAGCTACTGCAAGCTCTCGAGGCACCAGATTTTGTCACCACCGATGGCATTTATTGCCACAGCGACTCTGTGGATGATATGGAAAAGGCATTAGAACACATCCGTGAAAAACTGAAAAACAGTGACTTCATTGGAATAATTATTGATGAAACTGTAAATATCACTGTGAACAAAAAGTTAATCATATATCTAAAGCTGGAAATAAAAGGAAAGGTGGAGACATGCTTTCTTGGAAATTATGATGTGGACTCCGGGACAGCAAGATGCATTTATGATCGCGTTGTTGCGGTGCTTCGCGAAATGGATATAGCACTGTCCCGTGTCATTGGCCTGGGTTTAGATGGTGCAAGTCTGCAAAAAAGCGTAAAAAGTAGCCAAAAATGACGCGAGACAATGTTATAGGCCTAGTCATTTGTTTGTTCTAGTTCATTTGACAAGAAGTCATTTCACACGGTGGCCAATTTAAATGTTACCAGCTAAATGAGACATACTGAGTTTATAATTAAGTTGGCTTGAATAAAAACAATGCTATAATCGGATATTTTATGTGGGGAAGGGGGGTTGGTTTGTTAAACTATGAAATGTGAAACCATAGTAAAAAAACAATTGGTTGATTGACGCCAATCGGACGTTCATGGTTTTTTTCCGTCTGTTTGAAAGTTGGGCTAATAAACATGTTGCATATACGGCCTGATTATGTCATTTTTTTAAGTTACATTAACTGCTTTCAGTTTTCCTCAACTTGACTAATTAAGAGGCGATATTTGACCGGCATATCATCAAAATGTCCGGAAAACGAAACCTCTGCCGGTCACTTTGACCGGTACCATTTTTTTCTAGCGGAAACTCTGATATATATATATATATATATATATATATATATATATATATATATAAACCATGCAGGAAAACCTGTTTTAAATATTTTGATAATTTACTGAAAACAAATAAATGACTTTTTAAACCATTTAGCATAACTGTTGATTATTAATCGGTCAAAATCAGCTGATCTGAGTTTGCTGCACTCCCCAGCCGGCACATGACCGACCTTCGACGTTGAAATATGGTTGAAATAAGGTCAGTTGTGGTTTCAACGTTGAAACAACGTTGATTCAACGTTTAAAGCTGAATGGTTGAAAAACATCCAGCACATGACCAACTTTCAATGTTGAAATATGGTTGAAATAAGGTCAGTTGTGGTTTCAACGTTGAAACAACGTTGATTCAACGTTTAAAGCTGAATGGTTGCAAAACATCCAGCACATGACCAACTTTCAATGTTGAAATATGGTTGAAATAAGGTCAGTTGTGGTTTCAACGTTGAAACAACGTTGATTCAACGTTTAAAGATGAACTGTTGAAAAACTTCCAGCACATGACCAACTTTCAACATTGAAATATGGCTGAAATAAGGTCAGTTGTTTTAATGACACAACGTTAAAAATGTTTAATGCTAAATGGTAGAAAAAGGTTAACAAGCTTTTAAATTATTTATATTAAATTATTCTCCTTGAACTGTCACCTTATCGTGGTGGAGAGGTTTGAGTACCCGAATGATCCTGGGAGCTATGTTGTCTGGGACTATATGCTCCTGGTAGGGTCTCCCAAGGCAAACAGGTCCTTGGTGACGGGCCAGACTAAGAACAGTTCACAAAACCCCTAATGGAAAAATTTAAATCGAGGACCGTGACGTCGCCTGGCATGGTGCAACCGGGGCCCCACCCTGGAGCCAGGCCCGGGGTTGGGGCTCGTATGCGAGTGCCTGGTGGCCGGGCCTTCCCCCATGGGGTCCGGCCGGGCTCAGCCCGAAGGAGTGACATGGGGCCGCCCTCCTGTGGGCTCACCACCTGCAGGAGGGAGCGTAAGGGGGCGGTGCATAGTGGATCGGGCGACAGTCTTAGGCGAGACCCCCGACGACCCGATCTCTGGACACGGAATCTGGCTTTAGGGACGTGGAATGTCACCTCGTTAGCGGGGAAGGAGCCTGAGCTTGTGCGGGAGGTCGAGAGGTACCGACTAGAGATAGTCGGGCTCACCTCAACGCACAGCTTGGGCTCTGGAACCATACTTCTTGAGAGAGGCTGGACTCTCTACCACTCTGGAGTTGCCCATGGTGAGAGGTGGAGGGCTGGAGTGGGTTTGCTAATAGCCCCCCAGCTCAGCCGCCATGTGTTGGAGTTTACCCCGGTGAACGAGAGGGTCGCTTCCCTGCGGCTTTGAGTCGGGGATAGGTCTCTCACTGTCGTTTGTGCCTACGGCCCGAATGGCAGTGCGGACTACCCGGCCTTCTTGGGGTCTCTGGGAGGGGTGCTGGAAAGTGCTCTGACTGGAGACTCCGTCGTTCTACTGGGGGACTTCAACGCTCACGTGGGCAGTGACAGTGACACCTGGAGGGGCGTGATTGGGAGGAACGGCCCCCCTGACCTGAACCCGAGCGGTGTTCTGTTATTGGATTTCTGTGCTAACCACGGTTTGTCCATAACAAACACCATGTTCAAGCATAAGGGTGTCCATCAGTGCACGTGGCACCAGGACACCCTAGGCCGGAGGTCGATGATCGACTTTGTGGTCGTGTCATCAGACCTTCGGCCATATGTCTTGGACACTCGGGTGAAGAGAGGGGCGGAGCGGTCAACTGATCACCACCTGGTGGTGAGTTGGATCCGATGGCGGAGGAGGAAGCTGGACAGACTCGGCAGACCCAAACGTACTGTGAGGGTCTGTTGGGAACGTTTGGCCGAGCCCCCTGTCAGAGAGATCTTCAACTCCCATCTCCGGCAGAGCTTCGACCGGATCCCGAGGGAGTCTGGAGATACTGAGTCCGAGTGGACCATGTTCTCCACCTCCATTGTCGCTGCGGCTGCTCAAAGCTGTGGCCGTAAGGTCTCCGGTGCCTGTCGAGGCGGCAATCCCCGAACCCGGTGGTGGACACCGGAAGTAAGGGATGCTGTCAAGCTGAAGAAGGAGTCCTATCGGGCCTGGATGGCTTGTGGGACAGCTGACAGGTACCGGCAGGCCAAGCGGACTGCAGCCCGGGTAGTCGTGGAGGCAAAAACTCGGGCCTGGGAGGAGTTCGGTGAGGCCATGGAGAAAGACTATCGTTTGGCCTCGAAGAGATTCTGGTAAACTGTTCGATGCCTCAGGAGGGGGAAGCAGTGCCCTACCAACACTGTTTACAGTAGAGATGGGCACCTGTTGACCTCAACTGGGGATATCGTCGGGCGGTGGAAGGAATACTTCGAGGATCTCCTCAATCCCACCGACTTGTGTTCCGTTGAGGAAGCAGTGGCTGGGGACTCGGAGGAGCACTCGTCCATCACCCGGGCTGAAGTCATCGAGGTAGTTAAAAAGCTCCTCGGTGGCAAGGCACCGGGGGTGGATGAGATCCGCCCCGAGTACCTCAAGTCTCTGGATGTTGTGGGGCTGTCTTGGCTGACACGCCTCTGCAACATCGCATGGCGGTTGGGGACAGTACCTCTGGACTGGCAGACCGGGGTGGTGGTCCCTCTTTTCAAGAAGGGGGACCGGAGAGTGTGTTCCAACTATAGGGGGATCACACTTCTCAGCCTCCCTGGGAAAGTCTATGCCAAGGTACTGGAGAGGAGAATTCGGCCGATAGTGGAACCTCGGATTCAGGAGGAACAGTGTGGTTTTCGTCCTGGTCGTGGAACACTGGACCAGCTCTATACCCTTTCCAGGGTGCTGGAGGGTTCATGGGAGTTTGCCCAACCAGTCCACATGTGTTTTGTGGACTTGGAGAAGGCATTTGACCGTGTTCCTCGCGACATCCTGTGGAGGGTGCTCCGGGAGTATGGGGTCGGCGGCTCCCTACTTAGGGCTGTTCGGTCGCTGTACGACCGGAGCAAGAGCCTTGTTCGCATTGCCGGCAGTAAGTCAGACCTGTTCCCGGTGCATGTTGGACTCCGGCAGGGCTGCCCTTTGTCACCGGTTCTGTTCATAATTTTTATGGACAGAATTTCTAGGAGCAGCCAAGGGCCGGAGAGTGTCCAGTTTGGGGACCATACGATTTCGTCGCTGCTTTTTGCGGATGATGTTGTCGTGTTGGCCTCCTCAGACCAGGACCTTCAGCGTGCACTGGGACGGTTTGCAGCCGAGTGTGAATCGGCTGGGATGAGAATCAGCACCTCCAAGTCCGAGGCCATGGTTCTCAGTCGGAAAAGGGTGGATTGCCCACTTCAGGTTGGTGGAGAGTTCCTGCCTCAAGTGGTGGAGTTCAGGTATCTTGGAGTCTTGTTCACGAGTGAGGGAAGGATGGAACGTGAGATTGACAGACGGATCGGTGCAGCTTCTGCAGTAATGCGGTCGCTGTACCGGTCTGTCGTGGTGAAGAAGGAGCTGAGCTGTAAGGCAAAGCTCTCGATTTACCGGTCAATCTACGTTCCTACTCTCACCTATGGTCATGAGCTGTGGGTCATGACCGAAAGGACAAGATCCCGGATACAGGCGGTCGAAATGAGCTTTCTCCGTCAGGTGGCTGGGCGCTCCCTTAGAGATAGGGTGAGAAGCTCGGTCACTCGGGAGGAGCTCAGAGTAGAGCCGTTGCTCCTCCACATCGAGAGAAGCCAGCTGAGGTGGCTCGGGCATCTATTTCGGATGCCTCCTGGACGCCTTCCCAGGGAGGTGTTCCAGGCACGTCTCACCGGGAGGAGGCCCCGGGGAAGACCTAGGACACGCTGGAGGGACTATGTCTCCCGGCTGGCCTGGGAACGTCTCGGGGTCCCCCCGGAAGAGCTGGAAGAAGTGGCTAGGGAGAGGGAAGTCTGGGCGTCTCTGCTTAGACTGTTGCCCCCGCGACCCGGCCCCGGATAAGCAGAAGATGATGGATGGATGGATGGATGGATGGATATTAAATTATTTAAATTAATTATTTTAATAGCATTTTAAAATATTTTAGTCATGATACCTATTCTAAAATCTAAAGGTATATGTTAAATATTATCATCATTAACAACAATAAAACTATATACATTTCGCTGCTTTATCACACTGAAACAACTCCCATTGGTAGTTTTATTTTATTACTTCTATCATGATTGGTTAATCTGGCTGTCATTCAGGAAACTGGACAATGAATCGGTTCGCGCCTTTCTACATTTAAAAATATGACCGTTATTGTCGTCTTTCTGTGAGGCGGCTAACTGTGAGCTGCTGCTCGTTATAACTGACTGCTCTATCGGTCCCTAATTATTTCATATTTGCCTGTACATATTTAATTTATTTTGAGCGGATTTGAGTCGTGACATGTCAATGGAGAACAAAAACTGTGAACACAAGAAGGGTCAGGTGTTCTGCGAGGTCCTGAAAACATCCTGTCAAAATGAGGTAAGAAAATCGCTAACGTTATCTTCATTATCTCTTGAAAATAGTAAAGTATTACCAGAGTTTACAAATGGGTAGTTTAAAGGACATGTAACCTGCAGATAAATAAATACCCGTGTGTCTATTTTTGCATTGCTTTATCACAGCTGATCAAGTTAGGTGCTCACCTAATGTGTTGCTGGTAAGAGATATTTAGAGATGGTTTAGAGATTTTCCCATATTTTCCTGATATGTATCCCATGCATTAGGTGTGTTATATATGTTTGTATTCTGATAATAGTTTCAAAGTGTTTTCTGAAACATATAAGTGCAAATGTCGGTATTTAAATAATATAATTTTAATGAATTAATGAAAATGAATAAATAAATAAAAGGATTGTTTAAAGCCATGGTTCTCAAAGTGTCAGGCCCCCTCTAGTTGTTATGCAGGTGAATCACTAAATTAAACTAATTAATGTTAATACATTTTAACTTAATCTTTGAGTAAGTTTTTTTTTTTTTGCACATTTAAGTATGTTAGAGTTAAAGTACAGTAAAGTTTTGTGACTTTTGTTACATAATTACATTTAAAATTACATTTTAATTTAAACTTTTTTTATTTACCTGTGTATGTAAGCACAGTTGTACTGTTAATGTTCAAACATGGTAAAGTGTCTGACAACAATAAATATTCTTATTGGAATAAAACTGCCTCATTTTTTAACTGTAGACCTGTAGCTGAATAGTTTGGTCTACTACGATGCTGAAATGTAATGTTGGTCATTATGGTGCAACTTAATATTTAATAACAAATATTTTCTGAAGTGGTACTTGGTATAAAAAGTTTGAGAACCAGTGGTTTAAAGAAATGGTATAATATTAAATCCTGCTTTTAAAGAACTTTTCAGTAAACCATTTCTTCTTTCCCCTTGTAGAGTCATCGAGGATCCAGCTTGTTCTTGAAACATTGGTAAGAAATTGTTCATCTGCTACATTGCACTGTCACTTCTGCTAGAGATGCTTTGAACTTTTGTGATAGGTTTTGATTGTACTTAGTTTATTAAAAATTTACTGAATTAGATTTTATTTGTTTTACTACACTGTATTACTAGTGTTTTGATTAAAACAGTGTAACTGGGGGCTCTGAAAACACTGCTTGTGAATAATTTGTTAATATTGTACATTTTCATCTGAATACATTAAATAAGTGTTTAATGAATAGTGTTGTCCACTTTGTTTCCAACCTCACTGTTACTGAACTGTAAAGTGAAAATATTGTGTGATTTATTTTGCATTCAGTTTTCAGTTAAATATATTTCACAATATCAAAGTTATTGTGAAACATTGTGGACATACCTAAACTCATTGGTTAAATCTTATGTTCCCTCCAGAAGTTTGCACTCTGCAAGTGAACGACGCCTTGTGGTGCTATCCCAAAGAAGTTCACAATCACTCTCACGGTCCTTTTCCTGGACTGTGTCCAGCTGGTGGAATCACCTCCCAATCTCAATCCGAACTGCTGAGTCTTTACTCATTTTCAAGAAACATTTTAAGACTCATCTTTTTCACCGGAACTTAACCAACTAATGCTAGCACTTTTCCTTCTTTTCTTGTCTTTCATATAAAAAAAAAAAAAAAAAAAAAAAAAACCTGGCTATGCGTTCTGTACTAGACTAACTGAGACTTGTCATGGCACTTGTATACTGTTGTTGTTTGCTTGTACACCTGACTGCTTCTGTTCTTCTCATTCGAAAGTCGCTTTGGATAAATTCGTCTGTTAAATGATTAAATGTAAATGTTTATACAGGACGGTACAGAAAGTGCACAAGTGGGAGAGAGTGGAGGGGACGGCGTCAGAATGGACCTAGCGCTGGGACACTTTCAAGGATCACCCGAAGCACAACCACACTGTATACACTAAGGCTGCTGGTTCTAACATTTTAGAGTGCCCTGCGGTAGAAATCTCATTCTGCATTCCCCACGGTAAAGAAGACACAGTCCGGGGGGGTTCCCATTAGAAATCAACTGGTTGAAGGTTCCCTGCTCGTACTGTGCAACACATTTTCACGGCACAAATGTGCACAACTTGAAATGAGACACATTACTAAAACATGTTTTTGACAGAAACTGTAGTTTTCCACCAAAATAAAAGATCCACTGGTTTCAGTCATAAAGGTACAAGGGTTTGTCTTGTAAGTGCTGAAAAAAATATGCATTTTTGTGCCTAATTATTTTACAAAAACCTTTAAATATTATTGTATTTGGATTTTTCTACTACATGTTTTTAGCATTACCTCCATGCATACTCTGCATAATAAAGTGTGGGATTATTTTCATCTGTTTTATACAGTATGTTTCCAAAATTTAACTGCTGTTTGACAATTTTGAGCATGTGGTAGTTTATTGAAGTTGTTTGTAAAGCCATTGCTGCCAGTCATTAGATTTTTAGCCTTGCATGTACATTGTTGATCTAAATGCCAACTAGGATCTAGGTGTATTTATACACGGTGCAAGGTACGACGGGGAAACAACGTCGTGTTATCAACGCTGATTAACTTTTCAAAATCAACACCTCATTCAGCTTTCATCCCAGGTCTGCAGCACGACCCTAATTCACCCATAATGCAGGTAAGACGGTGAAACAGCGTCGCGATTTCAACGGTGAATCCACGTCGTGATTTCAACGTTGATCCAATTTGCAAAATCGAAAGGTTATTCAACGTTGATTCAACCATGGTACCTGACGTTGTTTCAACGTTGAATCAATGTTGAAATGCCGGCTGGGTCAGAAACCGGTGACTGTGAACGAATCAACAGAGCTTGTACGAGCTTTTGTCATCGTTAAATCTTTCTCAGACGTTTCCATATGTCGAAATTGGTTAGCGCATCTATCGCTGCATGATTGTGTCCAATGACTCTGGCAAGCGGAGCTTCTCAAAGTTGGGAATAATCAAAGGAGAGCTGCAGTCCTCGGTTTAGTCAGGAAAGAAAGGCATGCTGGCGCTTGAGTGTAGAGACAAGTTTCGTCCCGCTACCGCCTGCAAAACCCCGCGGGTATGGTATACGTTTTTTTTTTTTTTTTAAATGCATTGCATATTCTGCCTGCTACTCTGTTATTTTTCAATTGCTCCCCTGTTGAATATAAATTTAAAAAAGAAACAAATGTTTCGTTTTATTTGTTTAATTAAATGGATGAAAGGACTTAACAAGGAACTAAGAACATAGAACATAGAAATACAGTAAAAAAGTAAGAAATGTAAATAAAAAAATATACCTATTAGGCTATAGTGTAGCCTAATGAATTATATAATAATAATAAACCTGGATTTATTTAATGTTCAAAGGAAAATTAGCCTATACTGCTTAAACAACATTAAACAAACAAACAAAAAAATCATTTTTCCTCAATAACAAAATAGACCAATTTTAAATATTTAGCAAAATAAATAAATAATTTAAAATAAACGGAATAAAAAAAAATGTCGTTCATTGATGAGGGCTTCAGATTAATCCGTCTCTGCCCACTTATGCGACCGCAATTACTGAAAGCCCTCTCCAACGGTGCGCTGGGAGCTGGAATGCAAAGTAACCGGCGTGTTACTTTGCTTAATCTCGGAAACTCTTGATATCGCCTTTTCCACCACTGGATCTCTCGCTATTTCGGAATGGAATTACACGTCGCTGTCCATGGTTTCATCAGCATCCTGCCATTCCGCAAAGTCTTTTTTATTTTATTTTAGTCTATTATAAATAAAGGTTTATCCGTTTTTAGTAATTTTATTTTGCTAGATATTTCCACTTTGCGGGAGTCCCGCAAATAACTTTATTTTCCTGCAACCCGCACACAATAATATCCCACGTCTGCATTCCCTAATCAAATATTGTCCCACGACGCACGGTTGCGCTGCAGGTCTCTACTTGAGTGTTGAATGCACATACACCAACGCCTAGAAAAAATAGGCCCTTTTTGCACTGCATCATCTGGCCCAATTAGGTCTTAATCCGGCCCTGAAGGCGGTGCATTGCCATTGAGACTTGACTATGTTCACATCTGAGCGGACATTTCACTCACTGGCTTCAGCGTCACATTTGCGTATGCTGTACTGTTGGAATTCGTGATTGGTTGACAGCAGAATTCAAATATTAAACAGAACGATAAAATAACGTTATTAACCGGTTTATGTCCATTTCAAAATTTTGATTCTGTTCGGAACTAAAAAAAAATAATTTCGTTTCTGTTTCTGGTTCTTTTCCTGTCAAAATATAGTTCGTTTCCAGTTTTCGTTCCTTGAACCAGTTCAGAGCCCTGATTCGAACCCGGGTCTCTCACACCAACGGCATGTGTCTTATCCACTGCGCCAACACCACCCCACATATATATCGGCATCGGCCATTATCCATGTTTAGTAGCACCTATTTAAAGTCAGGCACGTCGGCGGGCAGCCCCATGTTATTGGTGCGGTGGAAAGTGCTGCTGCTGCTGCATGTGAAGGACCCCAAGCAAAAACTTCACTCTGTAAATGGGGTGGAGAAGTTGGCAGCTCTCACAAACACTGCAGCGTTATTGAGGGCACAGTTACTCCGCCCCACTCACAGTCAGCACCGTGCTCGGAGAGACAGCTGTCCTGGAGCTGCCCAGAACCGTGAATCACATTTGTTCGAAAGCATGGTTTGATGCAGACAATAGCTAGATTTCTATCCAACTCATTTGTATTTAGGGATGTCAATATTGGATAATTTCCACAATCGATCGTCGTTTAAATTAATGATCAATTGATAACCTTAATGCTGCAAAATGCATCTGCAGCGGTATTATTATTATGTGCAAAAGCCAATTGGAAAAAAAAAGCTTTCTCACCCAAATTAAAGGGGTTTTAGTCTAAATAAAATGCTAGTAGCAGGACTGTAAAATGAATAGATGTGATTATGATCAATATGATAAAATGAAGAAAGCGTACCATACGTTTGAGATCATTTTACTTTGTTTCCCGTCAAGGAGACCGCTGAATGCACCTCTTTAAATGGTTTCGTGGTGCACGTTGTTGTATTTTAAAATGCAATTGCAACGTAACTGTGGCGCTTGTGGCTGTGCTGCGCAGACAGTGAACCATTTTTTTTCACATCAAACTTTTTATGAAAGTATTATGACCTATTATGGCCTATTTCAAATCTTCCATTTATGCCTAAAATTTTAGAAAAAGTTGTGTCTGCTCAATTGAGCACCTTCCTGCATAAAAATGATCTGTATGATGAATTTCAGTCAGGTTTCAGGCCCCACCATAGCACAGAAACTGCACTAAATTACAAATGACCTGCTCCTTGCGTCAGATCAAGGCTGCATCTCATTTCTAGTCTCACTTGATCTTAGTGCTGCGTTCGACACCATAGATCATGACATACTCATAGATCGATTATAAAACTATACAGGTATTCAAGGGCAGGCTCTAAGATGGTTTAGATCCTACCTGTCCGATCGCTACCATTTTGTTTACTTAAATGGGGAGCCATCTCATTTATCACCAGTAAAATATGGAGTGCCACAAGGATCTACTGCCATAAGCTACTACTAAATATTGTAGAAACATAATTTTCTGTAAAGTTGCTTTGTAACGATTTGCATTGTAAAAAGCGCTATACAAAATAAACTTGAATTGGTGGGTCAAGACCCAAAAGTGGTTTGGCTTTTGGTGGTGTTCATCGTAACTTACGATCCATGACTAACATGCTCTGGGGCAGGTTATGTTCTGGTTTAGAGTGTGTATGCTGGGACTTCATAAATTTCATAGAGAAAAAAAGTAATGTAACTAGTACATCTACTAGTTACATCTAGTACTTCTCCTCGTGAACACATTCCACCAGTTCTTTCACAATTACACTGGCTTCCTGTAAATGTGAGAACTGATTTAAACATACAAGGCACTTCATGGGACTGCACCTGAGTATCTTTGTGATCTCATCACTCCTTATATTCCATCACGCTCTCTTCGCTCTACTAACTCTCTTTTACTTCACCAGCCATGATGTTAGCTAAAGACCATGGGGGAAAGAGCCTTTTCATACAAATCCCCTAAGCTATGGAATGTACTTCTCTGCTCGTCAGAAATGCACCAACGTTGGGTTATTTTAAAAAGTTGATTAAGACACATTTATTTAAGACTGTCTTTCTCTAATGAATTGTTGTATTGCTTTTGGTGTTTTTGTTTTATTTTATTTATTACTTTATTACTGTAGCGCTTTGGGTTTAAGAAAAGCGCATTACAAATAAATTGTATTATTATTATTAGTAGTAATGCAAGTAATTACTAATTACTTTTGAAATAAAGTAATCAGAACAGTAACATTACTTTTAAAAGGAGTAACCAGTAATATGATTACATTTTCAGAGTAATTTGTCCAACACTGCTCTCAACATTATATAAAAGCTAGTTCATCACTCATATGTTTGCCTTATGTAAAATAAATGTTTTGTTTGTGTTTTTTTCTGTACTGTTGCATAATTAAGTGATAGAAACAGAAGGTTTTCTTAATTAAATTTTAATAATTCTTTTCACAAAAAATAATTGTTTTGTTAAGGCTACTTATTTTTCTGATTTCAACATATTTATTATGACATACATGACCTGCTCCATGTCAAATAAAAGCACTTTAATAAGAACACTCATTACATACTTAAGAAATATCAGAGTTCAGCTTTGAAAAATGAAAACCAACCTGTTTGTTCCTCTGTATCTTCATGTTTGACTCTGAATGTTTCTTCAATCTTCATGTCTTCACTCTCCTCTTTAATAAAAGCCATTTTTATAATAGGGTCACCTGGATCTCAGCTGCTTCACCAGGAGTTTGTGTTTGGACATGTTTAAGATGAGAAAAAGTGACAGAAAAACAGACCGTTAATGAGCTCTAATTGACTGTATTAGCCAAGACCTCGCAAAATCACATCTAAATTACATATTCTACATTCACAAAAACATCTGCATTCGTAAAACTTGTCATTATTCTTGTTTGTGTTTTCGTTGCATTTACGACACTTTGAGCAGCAGATGACAAAATAATTTGGTGTTTCACTGTGATTAATTTAGCTCCATTCCTTCAGTTTCGATAGTTGCATTTCTCGAATCACGAATTAACAATGACCGACGTGTTAACAATGAACTGATTCACGATATATAGAGAACAAACTAAGACAAAAAGAAAGTGATTTAATCCTACATAAAGCATTACAGTAATGCATTCCATAGTAATTGTTATGTAACTGTTATAGCAAAAGTGTGAAATAAAATTAACGCTTTGAATTGAAACACTTTTAAAATGTTTAAATTAAAGCTTCAAAACACAAACCTTTCTCCAACCCGATCGCAAACGCCAGAGTTGCAAAGTACGACGCAGGCCTACCACGTCACATCGTCAGAAACAAAATAAAAGTCCCGTTCACAAGTTAAAATCACAAAAGTGAATAGAATCTACAACGGGAGACAAACAAATCATTCGACGAAAAGAAAGAAAGAATCTATATATATATATATATATATATATATATATATATATATATATATATATATATATATATATATATAAATCAGCAAGAAGAACCACAATGAGAGTTAATACTTAAAAAAAAATACTAACACTATTTTACCTTGCTGTTAGAGTTTGCTAGTAACACTGAAAAAATCACATCTTGTGATTTTAATGTATATTTACATATAATTTGACAATTCAGAAAACCAATTGAAAAACATGAAATTCACATCAGTATCACTATCACAATATTTACTCTAAAAAAGAAAAACACTAGAAGTGAATAAGACTGTATCAATGAAAAACATCAAACAATATAGCTACATTACAATCATGAATTTTGAAAAATACTAAACTCACACAACAATGACATGTCTATCCATCTCAAACCATTTTAAGTGCAAAGTATCAATGAGGGAAAGTCAAACAATACCAATATAACAAAAATAAATATTAAAGAGGATTAAACTCATAGCAATGATATTGCTAATATAGGACTCGACATTAAACTTTACTTGTTCCTTCGGACAAGTAAATCAATCATTCACTTGTCAGAGTAAAAAAGTTACTTGTCTGGGGAGAAAAGTTTTTTTTTTTTTTTCACAAATGTAATTTATTCTGAAGCAGTCTAATCAGTGCTCTATCAGGTATTACTTTAATCAGTATATTTTTGATATTTGCCTTAAATTGATTGCCGTTACACTTTTTTTTAACTTTAAAAGATTAAACTTTCTAACTTTTAAAAGTTAAATGTAGATGTCTACATTTACAATGAATTCTTACATGTTATCCTTAAATTAAATTAGAATAATAAGACATTATGGTTGTTATTATTATTAAAATGAAATCAGTATCAACAAACTCCATCTTTCCAAATGAATAAATTATGTTATTAGATTAATGTTTAACTTTTTTGACATATAAAATATGAAATGTTGGAAAAATACACTGATACTTTTAAATATGATATTAAACCACCAGTAGGCGGTGACAAGTCAAGTAAAGTTCACAACTAGTTAACATATATGTTTTTAGTTTGTACTGCAACTCTAATAAAAGGGAACTTATAGGAATACTGATAGTTTACTAATTAAATACTTGTAGCAGTTTTAGTACACCTTGAAGTACAGGTGGATCTCAATAAATTAGAATGTTGTGGAAAAGTTCATTTATTTCAGTAGGTTAACTCAAATTATGAAACTTTGTGTATTAAATCAATTCAATTCACACAGACTGAAGTAGTTTAATCCTTTGTTTCTTTTGATTGTGATGATTTTGGCTCACATTTAACAAAAGCCCAATCTCAACAAATTAGAATATGGTGACATGCCAATCAGCTAATCAACTCAAAACACCTGCAAAGGTTACCTGAGCTTTCAAAATGGTCTCTCAGTTTGGTTCACTAGGCTACACAATCATGGGGAAGACTGCTGATCTTACAGTTATCCAGAAGACAATCATTGACACTATTCACAAGGAGGGAAAGCCACAAACATGCATTGCCAAAGAAGCTGGCTCTTCACGGAGTGCTGTATCCAAGCATGTTAACAGAAAGTTGAGTGGAAGGAAAAAGTGTGAAAGAAAATGATGCACAACCAACCGAGAGAACTGCAGCCTCATGAGGATTGTCACACAGACATGTCAAGGAATTTGCTGAAATACAGACAACGTCAGAGGCGTCTTACCTGGGCTAAGGAGAAGAAGAACTGGACTGTTACCCAGTTGGTCTAAAGTCCTCTTTTTAGATGAAAGGAAGTTTTGTATTTTATTTGGAAACCATGGTCCTAGAGTCTGGAGGAAGGGTGGAGAAGCTCATAGCTCAAGTTGCTTGAAGTCCACTGTTAAGTTTCCACAGTCTGTGATGATTTGGGGTGCAATGTCATCTGCTGGTGTTGGTCCATTGTGTTTTTTGAAAACCAAAGTCACTGCACCCTTTGACCAATACATTTTGGAGCACTTTTTGAAGAAGCTGATTTCATTTTCCTGCAGGATTTGGCACCTGCCTACACTGCAAAAGCACCAATAGTTTGGTTAACTGACCATAGTGTTGGTGTACTTGACTGGCCAGCAAACTCACCAGACATGACCACCATAGATTGTCAAGAGGAAAATGAGAAACAAGAGACCAAAAAATGCAGATGAGCTGAAGGCCACTATCAAAAAACCTGGGCTTCCATTCCACCTCAGCAGTGCCACAAACTGATCACCTCCATGCCATGCTGAACTGAGGCAGTAATTAAAGCAAAAGGAGCCTCTACCAAGTACATTTTAATGTGGGTAATTTTCCTTAAAAGAAGAGAAAACATTTTGAACAACAATGTTTCAGTCAGGAAGAATTTCAGTCAGGTTTTAGGCCCCACCATAGCACAGAAACTGCATTTGTTAAAATTACAAATGACCTGCTCCTTGCGTCAGATCAAGGCTGCACCTCATTTCTAGTCTTACTTGATCTTAGTGCTGCGTTTGACACCATAGATCATAACATACTCATAGATCGATTACAAAACTATACAGGTATTCAAGGGCAGGCTCTAAGATGGTTTAGATCCTACCTGTCCGATTGCTACCATTTTGTTTACTGAAATGGGGTGTCATCTCATTTATCATCAGTAAAATATGGAGTGCCACAAGGATCCGTCCTAGGTCACCTTCTATTTTCAATATACATGTTGCCCCTTGGTAATATTATTAGAAAATACGGAATTAGCTTCCACTGTTATGCTGATGATACTCAGCTATATATCTCTACGAGACCAGATGAAACTTCCCAATTATCTAAGCTAACAGAGTGTGTTAAAAATGTAAAAGATTGGATGACAAATAATTTTCTCCAATAAAATTCGGATAAGACAGAGATATTAATTATTGGACCAAAAAACACTACACAGAATCTTGTAGATTACAATCTGCAACTTGATGGATGTACTGTTACTTCCTCTACAGTCAGAAATCTGGGTGTTATATTAGACAGCAATTTGTCTTTTGAAAATCATATTTCCAAAGTTACAAAAACTGCATTCTTCCATCTTAGAAACATTGACAAGCTACAAAACATGTTATCTGTTTCTGATGCAGAAAAGCTAGTTCATGCATTCATGACCTCTAGACTGGACTATTTTAATGCACTTCTAGGTGGTTGTCCTGCTTCGTCAATAAACAAGTTACAGGTAGTCCAAAATGCAGCAGCTAGAGTCCTTACGAGGTCAAGAAAATATGTTCATATTACCCCAATTTTACAGTCTCTGCACTGGCTACCTATTAAGTTCCGTATCAGTTAAAAATTATCATTACTTACTGGACTTTGGTAGTTCTACGATAGCAAAGCCACTAAAGGAGGTAGAGCTTTCTCACATTTGGCTACCAAACTCTGGAATAGCCTTCCTGAATAATGTTCGGGGTTCAGACACACTCTCTCTGTTTAAATCTAGATTAAAAACGCATCTCTTTCACCAAGCATACGAATAATGTATCTTTTAAATTGTGAGTGTAGTTGCATCTGATCAAATGTGCATTTTTATTCATTAGCTTGGTTAAAACTAATTTTACTTTGTTGGATCAGCAGCTATGCTTATGATGTCTCTATTTTGTTTCTATGTTTTGCCACGGGCTAGGATTTACGCAACTCCAGTCTGGATCCAGAACACCTGAGAAGAGATGATGCTGACCCCCAGAGGACCCCAGAAGATGCTAACCCTGAATCAACAAACAGAACTAACATTATTGCTAAATGTGTGGCTGCATCATATAATAAACTATTAATTACTAATATTGATAGTTCATCGTCTAGCTGACTATGTCTTGTATTATTATTATTATTTTTTTTTTCTAAAATCCTGTCATATGTGCACAAACTACTAGCTACTACTAAATATTGTAGAAACAAAATTTTCTGTAAAGTTGCTTTGTAACGATTTGCATTGTAAAAAGCGCTATACAAATAAACTTGAATTGAATTGAAAATAAATTTGAAAAAGCTGAACAAAAAATCTATGTATTGGATTCAGAATGATAATCAAAATGTAGATGGAGTCAATCAACATCCCAAAGCTCTTCATGGTTTGAAATTTTATTCCATAACATTAACAGTTTTGATGTTTTTTATGTCTGATTACATGTGGAAGCATCTGTTGTTTTGGTTTCTCTTCACTTGTGTTTTGAAAATTCTGTACAGAAGATGTGATCGCAGATGAAATCAATGAAAACATGGATTCTCGGTGTTACACCTGGCTCAAAGATGTAATATTAAGGGAGACGACATGGCGGAATTACTTAGAACATAATATTTATTGGAACACAATATAACCAAAAACAACCACAAAAGTCAGTAGACATCAGCAATATCAATCAGTATGAAATTCAGGTGAATGAATGCACAAAGTGAAGTGTGGTTAGTGCAAGTGGGTGCATGCAAAACACAATAAAAGGCCACAGAATTGGAGCATGGCTCTGGCAAACTGCTCAACCAACAGAAGAGCTGCCGCCCTGATGAACTCTCGCACCAGGTTTAAATAACAGCCATGACAACAATGAGACGCGCTCCAGGTCAACTCGCATTAATTGGATACAAAACACCATCTCACTCCAACACAGGGGTATGTGACCATGTCCGCAAAAACATTTTTCAATTCTTTAATGCGTTTACTTGACAAGTTATAAGTGTCACGTTCATGAATGCACCGTCTCCTGCTCCTGCTTTTTCATGTGGGTGTTACCGCTGATCATCTGATCAGCAGCAGCTGAAGCTCATTCCACCAGCCTACTTAATGCCCTGTCTTTCGTCTCTTGTTTGTCAGATCGTTGTTTGAGGTCCTCTGTGATTCACGTCTGTTCTTCCTGTTCAACTACCTCGTGTCTTGTTCCTGTTCGGTCAACCAGTGGATTACCAATCATCACCACCACCACCTCCACCAGCGCACTCAAACACCTACTCACCTGTCTGTGCTGCCGTCGAGGTCCCTGCGTCACCCACCATCATCTTCTCATCATTACTCATCTTTAATAAACATTCAGTACTTGCATTTGCATCCTGTCCTTCATGTTAACGTTACAGAATGATCTGACCACTATGGAGGCAGCAAGTAACCAATCATCCGCCCTTGAAGAATTTCTCAGCGCCAGGGCTCAGAGGATGGACTCCCAGCAGAGGAATCTTAACGACACTGGTCACGCGGTTCAGGCATTGGTGGCGCAGGTGTCCGAGCTCACCCAACAACTACAGCTTCTACGAGTTCCCACTGCGCTGCTCACACTGTCCGTTCCTCACACGCCACCGGAAGCCCCCTCCCAGCCGGAACCATGTCTCCCCATTCCGGAGTTATACTCGGAAGAGCCAAACTTTTGTAGAGCATTTCTCAACCCGATGCGATATGCATTTTTCGCTCCAACCTGGAACCTTCGCCAATGAACGAGCCAAGGTGGCTTTTATCCTGACCCTGCTCACTGGGAGGGCGGCATTATGGGGAACGGCAGTGTGGGAGAACCAAGATCCATGCTGTGCCTCGTTCCAGACACTCTCCACCGAGATGAGGCGGGTCTTTGATCGAGCCGTCGCCGGAGGGAGGCGACGAGGATGTTCGCCAAGTTACGTCATGGTGAAAGATCTGTCTTGGACTATTCCATTGAGTTCCGTACTCTGGCGGTGGAGTGTCATTGGAACGAGTAGGTGCAGTGGGACATGTTCCTGCATGGGCTGGCTGACTGCGTCCAGAAGGAAATCTACGCCCTGGATCTCCCTACTTCATTCAATGGGCTCATCGAACTAGCGCTACGGGTAGATGCACATCTGACGCGAGTGGAGCGACGGAACCTACCCAGCTCCACACCTAAGGCCCAGACAGACGTGCGACTCAGCGGTGGGGACGTGGCCAGCTCCTCCTACGATCAAGAGCACATGCAGTTAGGGCGAGCTCGGCTTTCCCGGGAGGAGAAGGAGAGGCGGAGGTCCCTGGGCATGTGCCTCTACTGCGGGGGGACCGTTCATCACGCTTACATCTGTCCGGTAAAAGGGCCAAACCCGGTAGTACGTATGAGGCTACTATCGGGTGGGATCTCCACCAAGAAGACCTCATCATCATCTACGCTCCTCCCGGTAAGACTAAGATGGTCGGCACAGATTCACTACTGTCAATCACTAATGGACTCAGGGACAGAGGGTAATTTCATGGGCAGTACACTCGCATGCAGACTTCACATTCCCCTCAGACCTCTCACGCACCACATCACGGTTCACACCCTCAATGGACAGAAACTACCGGTCATCTCTTACATCACTGAAGATATCACCCTCATCACATCAGGCAACCACTCTGAAACCATCTCTTTCCACATCCTTGATTCTTCTCTTGCACCCATAGTCCTCGGTCACCCCTGGCTCCTCCTTCACATCTAGTTAACATATATGTTAACTAGCTTCGAAGTTCATCCGCCCTTCCTCTTCTCCAGTGGGGGCGGGGTTCTTTTTTGTGGGGAAGAAAGACGGATCGCTGCGACCTTGCATTGATTACTGGGGACTGAACAACATCACGGTAAAGAACACTTATCCTTTGCCGTTAATGTCTTCAGCCTTCAAGAGGTTGCAAGGGAGTGTCGATTTTCACAAAATTGGACTTACGTAATGCTTATCATTTGGTCTGCATCTGGGAGGGGGATGAATGGAAGACCGCTTTTAACACCCCCAGGGGGCACTTTGAATACTTGACTTTTTGTCAAGGCGGAGAAATGCGAGTTTCATGTACAGTCAGTTCCGTTTCTTGGGTATATCGTGTCGACTGAGGGAATATGCATGGATCCCGAGAAAGTTAAGGCTGTGGTAGAGTGGCCAAGTCCAGATTCCCGCAAGGCCCTACAGAGGTTTCTGGGGTTCGCCAACTTCTACCGGCGTTTTATTCGCAACTTCAGCCAACTAGCCGCACCTCTGACCGCCTTGACCTCCCCCAAAACTACGTTCAGGTGGTCAGACACAGCCGATGCTGTGTTGGCCAAACTGAAGAGCTGCTTTGTTTCAGCCCCTATCCTGATCACCCCTGACCCATCACGTCAGTTTGTGGTGGAGGTCGACGAGTCGGGGGTAGGGGCGGTGTTATCTCAACGTTCTCCCTCAGATGACAAGGTGCATCCATGCACGTTTTTCTCATATCGATTATCCCCTGCCGAACAAAATTATGATATTGGTAACCGAGAATTGTTGGCAGTCAAGATGGCATTGGAGGAATGGCGCCACTGGTTAGAAGGATCGAGGGTTCCTTTTATAGTATGGACAGATCCACAAGAATTTAGAATATATTAGTACTGCCAAAAGGTTGAACTCCAGGCAGGCTCGGTGGGCACTTTTTTTCAGACGTTTTGACTTTACTCTCTCGTACCGCCCAGGTTCCAAAAGTATTAAACCCAATTCCTTGTCACGTATTTTTGACCGTTCCGAACGCCCGTCCACTCCCGAGTGCATTTTTCCTGAGACATTAGTGGTCTCCACACTCACATGGGAGATCGAATCGAAGGTCAAGACAGCCTTAGAAGGGGTAACGCCTCTGCCCAGGTGCCCACCGAAACGGTTATTTGTGCCGAAGGGATAACGGTCCAGCATCATCCAGTGGGGGCATTGCTCTAATGTGGCTTGTCATCCAGGAGTTAACCGTACTAAATTCTTAGTCAAGCAACGATTCTGGTGCCCACTTATGGCTCGCGACTTTCACAGTTTTGTTTTAGCTTGCTCGGTTTGTGCCACTGGTAAGACTTCCAATCGACCCCCTGATGGGTTACTTCAACTGCTGCCGGTCCCTTCGAGACCCTGGTCCCACATCGCACTAGATTTTATTACCGCCCTCCCGCCCTCCCAGGGCAACATGGTAGTTTTGACCGTGGTGGACCGGTTCTCGAAGGCCGCCCACTTTATTCCCTTGCCCAAATTACCCTAAGTCGCGGTCCCCTCCGCTCATGCCTTCGTCCAGAGGTGTCACCGCACTTGGACTAGAGCCCGCGAGACTCTACTCCAAGTGGGGGCGAGCACCAAGGCTAAAGCCGATCACCACCGGTCTAGGCCTCCCGTATACGTTGTGGGTCAAAAAGTGTGGCTTTCTACTAAGAACATTCCTCTCTGTTCCGTCTCTAATAAGTTGGCTCCCAAATTTATTAGCCCGTTCACTGCCACCAAGATCATTAGTCCGGTGGCATTCCACCTCAAACTTCCTCCAGCGTACAGGGGAATTCATCCCGCCTTTCATGTATCCAAAATAAAGCCCGTATTTCATTCTCTTATTAATCCGCCGCGACTCGTAGATGGGGAACCCACGTATTCGGTCAATCGTATTCTGGACTCTAGACGGAGGGGACGCGGATTTCAGTACTTGGTGGACTGGGAGGTTTAAGGTCCGCAGGAGAGAAGTTGGGTGCCTGCTAGAGACACTCTCTTATCAATGATTACAATCGACAGGTAAGGTAGTCTGGGGATGCCAGGTACTGTAGAGGAGGGGTACTGTCACGGTTCATGAATGCACCATCTCCTGCTCGTCTCATGTTACGTCATGTTGATTGTTTCATGTGGGTGTTACCGCTGATCATCTGATCAGCAGCAGCTGCAGCTCATTCCACCAGCCTACTTAATGTCCTGTCTTTCGTCTCTTGTTTGTCAGATCGTTGTTTGAGATCCTCCGTGATTCGTGTCTGTTCTTCCTGTTCAACTACTTTGTGTCTTGTTCCTGTTCGGTCAACCAGTGGATTACCAGTCATCATCCTTACGGATCTATCACCACCTCCACCAGCGCACTCAAACACCTACTCACCTGTCTGTGCTGCCATCGAGGTCCCTGCATCACCCACCATCATCTTCTCATCATTACTCATCTTTAATAAACATTCAATACTTGCATTTGCCTCATGTCCTTCATCTTAACGTTACAATAAGGCTGTAAGAAAAGTACCCATCTCTTTAAGGGTTGAGTCCGACTCTAATGTGTGAAGAAATGTCAAAGGATTATGATCTGAATAGATGACAACTAGGGACCCTCCTCCCACATACTACTGTTATGCTCCCTTGGCGGGTCGTCCGGCACGTACTATCAAGCCTCTGCAACTGATCCAGGATGCAGCAGCGAGAGTGGTCTTCAATGAGCCAAAGAAAGCCCACGTCACACCTCTCTTCATAATTTTGCACTGGCTACCAATAGCTGTTCGCATCAGATTCAAGGAACTGATGTTTGCCTACAAGATAACCACTGGCTCTGCAGCAATATACCTAAAGTGCAGACAGGGATCACAACACACAGGGTTTATTAAATACAAAAGGGGAAAACAAAACCCACGAGGGGGAAAACAACGGCTAGGCCAGAAACTAAACAACTTAACAGGACAGGATTGACACGATAAACAAACTCTTAAACACTAACCACAAACAAACACTCATGGTATTCAAAGACTTCAAAGGTACAGAAACATCTAGAGACACTCACGATCTGGTAAACACTCACAAATGTGGAACAATGAACCGACGAAAGACAGAGCACACTAGGAGATCTAAATAGGGGAACAATTAAGACACGACAGGTGGCACAGATAGGACAATCACGACAAGACTAGGATAACAAGGGGGGCGGGGCAAGGGAACGAGAAAACACAAGCTCATGGCCCAAAGACAAGGCCATGTGCTTGTACACAAAACACGGGTCTGTCATGATCCTGCCTCAAGACTAGGGAAAAATCAAGGACACGAGGGCAGAATCATGACAGAACCCCTCCCTTAAGGAGCGGCTTCCAGACGCTCCACAAGGGAACATCAAACACGGGACATGACTGACATATCAGACTGGGACACAGACACAAACCAACAAGACATGACAAATAACAACAACGGCAAACATGAATACACAACGGCAGGGTTAGGGTGACAAATAAAAAAAAACAAACAGGGAAGGGGAGGAGGCGTGACCACAAAGTTCATGGGGGACAGACCAGGGTGGGTGGGTGGGGTTCAGGATTCTTAGGAGGACGGGACGAAGGCTGACGAGTGGTGAGGGGTGGGGAGGGGTCTCGGGACAACTGACAGAGGACATAACAGGAGCAAACACAGGGCGCGGGGCAACACTTACGGGATGCAGGGAGACGACAGCTGGACGCGGGGGGACAACATCTACTGGACACGGGGGGACAACAGGACACGGGGAAACAACAGCTGGACACTCAACGACATCAACGGGACACGGGGGGACAACATCTACTGGACACGGGGGGACAACAGGACATGGGGAGACAACGGCTGGACACTCTGGATTTCTGGGGACAGGGTCTGGGGACAAGAAAGGACTGACGAGAACTTCTAAAATCTGAACAAGACGGGACAAATAATCAGACAAAGACTTTGCAGCAATAACAATGGGCATCTCCTTACAAGATGAGACAGACTGTAGTAAAGTTTCTGCTGCAGAGTCGGCCGCGGCTCTCTCCTCCGCCCTCACGACTGCAGACCTGAAAACAGTTCTCTTATTCGCCGATTTGGGTTCAAGAGTCACCGCTGCTGGCTCGGGCAAAGACAAGGCCATGTGCTTGTACACAAAACACGGGTCTGTCATGATCCTGCCTCAAGACTAGGGAAAAATCAAGGACACGAGGGCAGAATCATGACACATGCTTGCATTCTGCAAGTGAACGATGCCTCGTGGTGCCATCCCAAAGAGGCACAAAATCTCAAGGACCTTTTCCTGAATTGTTCCCAGCTGGTGGATCGGCTTGCCTTTCTCTATTTGAGTAGCGGAGGCTTTAACCATTTTCAAAAAGTGTCTAAAAACTCGTCCTTGTCTTCAACGCCTGCCCAATTAATATTAGCATTTGGCTAATGTGTTGTTTTGTCAAAATTAACGCCCTGCTGGAACAACGTAGCAGAAGACTGAAGTCTCTGTCTGCAGCCAAAGGATAGGTCTGTCAGAAGTGGGATTCGAACCCACACCTCCAGGGGAGACTGCGACCTGAACGCTAGCTGACGAAGGATAGTCCAACAATATTTCAGAAATGTTGAACAATGTCGGACTGCGCGGGCCAATCACATCGAAGCACTATGACATTTGTACCAATAGCGTTGAAACGCCTTAATATTTCCAGCCAATCAAAAAGCGCAATTCATAACATTCTCGTGACATTTGACCAATCAGAGAGCAGGGGGATTTCAACAACACGTTTCCGCATATCATTGCTAGGTGGAGGGGTCACCTCTTCTAGTCAGGTGTCAATCAAGTTGCCGAACCGTGCCGAAGGTGTACGAAAGAATGACATCATCCTCAGGGGGCATGTCAGAGGTAAAAAAAGGTTAATTACTCAAGTTCGTGACCTATGACAAGGGTCATTGTAGCGTAGTTCGACATAAAAAGTGGTACGAGATTTATCAAAGGATGAGTGTTTGTTACCTTTGCATTATAGAGAAAAAAAAAATAATCATAATCGAACATTATTAGTATCTTTGTGAAGTGTATTTGCATAAGAAAACAACACATCAGGCTTCAGAACAAACATTTACCTGGTCCCATTCATTTGAACGATGTAATGTGATGGTTGTGTTATGTTATGGTAAACAGTGTAAACCAGAGTGTGTCAATTGTTTATAGACATTTATGTAATGTTGCAGGTATTTTAAGAAGTGTTCCTCTCCTGTATCTTTTTCCTCTAAACAGAGATACCAGTTGTAACATTATATTTAAGATAAATGTGACTTGTGTCCTAGAAATGAATGAATGAATGAATGAATGAATATATGAATTTAATGAAGGGACCCTTAAGGGACTCACTTGGATTGTGCATTATATTTGTTATAATGCTTACAGAAATGTCAGATGCTGTCTCGTGGCCAAACAACCTTGCTTGGAGGCGTGCTGAAATGCATCTGTGGTTTTCAAACTCCAAAGGTAACATTAATGTAGCAAGTATTTTTATTAGTATTATTTGTATATTTACTGAAAAGGTTTCTTTCTGAATTGTGTATTTAAGTTTTTTTTTTTTTGTTGGAAGAACCTCATGCTGCTGAAACTGCAAAGAAGGCCATGGAGCAGAGTGTGACGATTGTGTATCAGGAAACACAAGAAGAGGGTATGATCCAATTGCATGTATGTTTAATAACAAAAAGGGTAATCCAAAAACAAACAGTCCAAAATGACAAACAAAACAAAAGAGGGAACCAGATGAAATGGAACGGGAACTCGGAGGAACGAGAAGGTAAAGGGAAGTCTCGGGAGACGAGAACATAGGTACAAGAAGGGTAAGGACTCCATACAAAAAACAAGTAAAGACAGGTCGTGGTCGATGCCAGAGTCCCCCAAGGCGGAGAGGAAGACCACCAAATCCTTGTGGTCGAGGCCGGAGTCCCCCAGGGTGGAGCGGAAGACCACCACGTCCTTGTGGTCAATGCCGGAGTACCCCAGGGCGGAGCAGAGGACCACCACGTCCTTGTGGTCGATGCCGGATTCCCCCAGGGCGGAGCAGAAGACCAACACGTCCGTGTGGTCAGACCAAAGGGAGGACGAACCTCTGGTAATCCCATGGTGTTTCCACTGGACTCCAGAAGACCGGTGCCGACCCGACACTGCTCTTTAAGACCATTTGTTCATGAAGATCCCCGGTGACTTGACTCAGTCCTTGAAGATCCCCGGTGACTTTGTCTCTGGAAAATCCAATGTTACCTAGTCTTGACTCTGGAAGGTCATCAGTGACTAGCCCTGACTCTGGAGAGTTCACTGGAACCTGACTCGACTTTGGAGAGTTCACTGGAACCTGACTCGACTCTGGAGAGTTCACTGGAACCTGACTCGACTCTGGAGAGTTCACTGGAGCCTGACTCGACTCTGGAGAGTCCACTGGAACCTGACTTGATTCTGGACAGTCAACTGAAATTTGACTCGACTCTGGAAGGTCAACAGGAACTAGCCCTGACTCTGGAAGGTAAACGGTACCTAACCCTGACTCTGGAAGGTCGACGGTGACTAACCCTGATTCTGGAGGGTCCATGAACACCTGACTCAACTCTGGAGGATCAACCGGAAACTGACTCAACTCTGGAAAGTCAACGGACACTTGACTCGACTCTGGAAGGTCAACAGAAGCCTGACTTGACTCTGGACAGTCAACTGGAACTTGACTCAAATCTGGAAGGTCAACAAGAACTAGACCTGACTCTGGAAGGTCAACGGTGACTAACCCGGACTCTGGAGGGTCCATGAACACCTGATTCGACTCTGGAGGGTCAACCGGAAACTGACTCAACTCTGGAAAGTCCACGGGTACTTGACTCGACTCTGGATGGTCAACAGAGGCCTGACTTGCCTCTGGACAGTCAACTGGAATTTGACTCGACTCAGAAAGGTCAACTGGAACTAGCCCTGACTCTGGAGGGTCAACGGTAACTAACCCTGATTCTGGAAGGTCGACGGTGACTAACCCGGACTCTGGAGGGTCCATGAACACCTGACTCGACTCTGGAGGGTCAACCGGAAACTGACTCAACTCTGGAAAGTCCATGGGCACCTGACTCGACCCTGGAAGGTCAACAGGAGTTTGACTCAACTCAGGAAAGCCCACTGTAACTGCCTTCCTCTGCAGTGGCGCTGAGCTGGCGGCCATGTTGCACTGTGGCGCTGGACTGGTGTCCATCCTGCCTCCTGGCGCTGGGTTGACAGACATCTTTTGCTGTGGCGCTGGACTGGCGGCCATCTTGTGCTTGGCGCTCAGCTGGTGGCCATCCTGCACGGTGGTGCTGGACTGATGGCCATTTTGTGCTTTGGCGCTGTGCTGGCGTCCATCTTGCCCCTTGGCGCTGGGTTGGTAGCCATCTTGTGCTGTGGCGCTGGACTGGCGGCCATCTTGTGCGTTGGCGCTAAGCTGTCGGCCATCCTGCACTGTGGCGCTGGACTGGTGGCCACTTTGTGCTTTGGCGCTGTGCTGGCAGCCATTTTGCCTCGTGGTGCTGGGTTGGCGGCAATGCCATGCAGCGGCGCTGGGTTGCTGGCCATTTTGTGCAGGGGCACAGGACTGGCGGCCATCTTGCACAGTGGCGCTCTCCTCTCCTCTCCCCTCTCTGGTCATAATAGGGAAATGGCGGCTCCCAACCGAACCCCGGGTCAATGGGGTCAAAAACACAATTTTCAATGGTAAGAATTACTATTTCATTTTTTTAATAATAGCCAGGTCCGGTTTTGCCGACAGGCGCCATCTGCTGGACGGGGTGCAAAATTGAAGAATTATATAAAAAAAAAAGTTAATTAAATGTATGTATCGTATTATGAAAGCTGCGCACACGCAGTACACTTTTACTGTGCACTGTCCACACACTGCTTGTATTTGTCCATTTCTTTTACTAGATTTACAGTGACTGAGTCACTCTGACAGGCGCGAAAACATCTGCGGCTGGTTTTAGAACTTTAAATGATGGGGTAAAAGCAGCCCCCCCCCTTGGCAGTTGTAGGCTATAAATGATCATATATATATAATCTCTTATGATGAAAAGAACACCCAAGCCATCGGGATCGGCTTTCCGAAAACGAAGGAAGGAGGAGGAAGAAAAACGGGCCCAAAGCAGAGGTTATTTATGTAGACTATATCATCAAGCTCACAGCCTACCCGGAGGAGATAAAGACGAGGATGACCAACAACTTTTTACACCTTAACAGTAAATAAAATGCATTATTATTATTATTATTAATATTATTATTATTAATATATCAATTTACCAAAGGAACTTTTTGCGGTAGGCTATGAGCTAACAGCAACAACATGCTGTGTTACAGCAGTGGAGTAGTCTACGTGATACGCAGGTATACGCCGTATACCCACTCTTTGTGTAAATAGCCCACAATATTTTCTAACTTTGCCAAACCTAAAATGAAAACACTATAACTGCTTGTCCTTGAGGTGAGATCTTAATGCTTATCTATTGTTTTCTACTGTATCCTTCAGGTTGTTGCTTTTAAAGAGTTGTTGTGTGAACATTTGAAATAAAAAATGAATAATTATGGAATAACTGTGAAGTTGTTTTTTCCGGGGGGTTCTCTCACCTTGGGCACCAAATAACCCAGAGCCGGCCCTGATAATACCACTTAAGTATGAGCTCAATTAAAATTCAACGAATTTCAAAACGTAAGAAGAAGAAAAGAAGAAAACGCAAGAATGCTATGAGATGCTGGCTGAGACCTACTAATTGTCATCCCTCTTGTACAGTGGGGGATCCTGTTGTGTGCTGATTGGTCGGTTTGAATATCTCAGATTTGGTTTAAGTCACATGGTCAAGGATAAATGTAGAATGCAACCTGTCTGCTTTCTATCTTTCATCTCAGGGCTTTACTCTTGGATTGTCCTCTTCCTCGCTAACTGAGCTCTGCCTGGGTTGATAGTCACTTACCTCATGGCATGTGTTAAAGCGACATTATTTTTCTTTCTCAATCTCAGGTAACATTCCACATAGACGCTGGCTATTATTAACTGTACATATATTAACAATTATTCCATCATGCAAATACTTTATAGTAATTTCAAGAGTCAGTACTGCTAATAAATCATTCATCTTATGGATGACACTTCCATTCAGAAGGAAATGTTTTTAAAAACCTGCATTTACTTAAAATAGTAATATTAATATAAATAGTAATTCTTGCTATAATAACACATTCTATCTTCTCACATTTTAGGTTTACCAAACCAAGATTTACTGGCTCTCACATTGCTGCAGCAAAGCCAAATCTTAGTGTGGCCAGGAGACCTTCTCAGGTTGAAGACCAGCCCAGCGCAGCAGTGTCTAGTGCCTCTCTACGAAGCACTACTGTCTCTGTAAGTAATGGCATAATCTATAAAGTATTCTATTGAAGACACATTTCACATTCCATTCTATACGAATTATTAAACTTATAAAAATATTTTTAATACCAGAAAACCATATTTTTGCCGATGTTTCAGGGTGTGCCAGTGTTCCAGGGTGTGCAAATGGTTCAAAGACTGTCAGCGGTCCATAGGATGCCACTGTTACAGCCAACAGTTGTACAGAGCACCAATTCACAACCAGCTGCCAATCCACAAACCATGCCCAAGAGACCCTACAAGGCAAACACTTGCAGGAAGACCTACACCTGCAAAGCGTTAGCACTCGTTAGCTTGTCATTAGCGTTTTCTTTTCTCCTCTCCTCTCCTCTCTCACGCTGCAGTTTTTCACAAGTTCATCAAACAACCGCAGTAAGAATATTTCATCAAGCACGGTGAGTAATGGCTTCGCCTACTATCGTTATTTGCACCTCTTGCCACATGTACAGTTTATCTATCTCTATGTGATAAATGCAGGGAAATAGTTAGGCTGACAGAGAAGATTTCAGAATTAGAGACACGCATCCAAAATTTTATTGAGGACAGTAAGAATGTTAGGGCTCTAGATACGGGTTTGGATGCGTCTAGCTCAGGGACTCCTGTACATTGTCCGGTTCCGACAACAGAGCCCCTGCAGCAGGGCAACTGGGTGACGGTGAGGCAGCGTAGTCGTGGGTCAAAACACCGCTCTTCTGTTCCGATCAAAACATGTTCTCCCCACTCAGTGATTCACCCACTGAGAAACCTGATGAAAGTGCTCTAGTTATTAGTGATTCTATAGTACGGAACGTGAATATAGAGACACCAGCCACCATAGTCAAATGTTTACCGGGAGCCAGAGCGCCTGACATCTTGGCAAATTTAAAAGTGCTGGCTAATGCTAAACGTAAATACAGTAAGATTGTTATTCATGCCGGCGCTAATGATGTTCGACTTCGCCAGTTGGAGATCACTAAAAATAACTTTAAAGAGGTGTGTGAACTTGCAAGCACGATGTCAGACACTGTAATATGCTCTGGTCCCCTCCCTGCTTACCGTGGTGATGAGATGCATAGCAGATTGTCATCACTCAATGGCTGGATGTCTAAGTAGTGCCCACAGAATAACATAGGTTTCATAGACAATTGGACGAGCTTTTGGGGCAGACCTGACCTGTTTAAAAGAGATGGTCTTCATCCCTCCTGGGGTGGTGCCACTCTTCTGTCTAGAAATATGGCACTCAAGTATAACTCGTTTGAAGTAATGGTGCTTCATATAACATTATCCAGAGAAACAAATGTAAATGATAAATCCCCTGTTATGTTTGTACAGGCTACTGTATACAGGCCACCAGGGCACCATACAGACTTTATTAAAGAGTTTGGTGATTTTACATCGGAGTTAGTTATGGCTGCAGATAAAGTTTTAATAGTTGGTGATTTTAATATCCATGTCGATAATGAAAAAGATGCATTGGGATCAGCATTTATAGACATTCTGAACTCTATTGGTGTTAGATAACATGTTTCAGGACCTACTCATTGTCGAAATCATACTCTAGATTTAATACTGTCACATGGAATTGATGTTGATAGTGTTGAAATTATTCAGCCATGTGATGATATCTCAGATCATTATTTAGTTCTGTGTAAACTTCATATAGCCAAAATTGTAAATTCTACTTCTTGTTACAAGTATAGAAGAACCATCACTTCTACCACAAAAGACTGCTTTTTAAGTTATCTTCCTGATGTATCCAAATTCCTTAGCATATCCAAACCTCAGAACAACTTGATGATGTAACAGAAACTATGGACTCTCTCTTTTCTAGCACGTTAAATACAGTTGCTCTTTTACGCTTAAAGAAGGTTAAGGAAAACAGTTTGACACCATGGTATAATGAGCATACTCGCACCCTAAAGAGAGCAGCCCGAAAAATGGAGCGCAGCTGGAGGAAAACAAAACTAGAGGTATTTCGTATTGCTTGGCGGGAAAGTAGCATATCCTATAGAAAAGCATTAAAAACTGCTAGATCTGATTACTTTTCTTCTCTTTTAGAAGAAAACAAACATAACCCCAGGTATTTATTCAATACAGTGGCTAAATTAACGAAAAATAAAACCTCAACAAGTGTTGACATTTCCCAACACCACAACAGTAATGACTTTATGAGCTACTTTACTTCTAAAATCGATACTATTAGAGATAAAATTGCAACCATTCAGCCGTCAGCTACAGTATCACATCAGACAGTGCACTATAGACCCCCTGAGGAACAGTTCCACTCATTCTCTACTATAGGAGAGGAAGAATTGTATAAACTTGTTAAATCATCTAAACCAACAACATGTATGCTAGACCCTATACCATCTAAGCTCCTAAAAGAGGTGCTTCCAGAAGTCATAGGTCCTCTTCTGACTATTATTAATTCCTCATTGTCATTAGGATATGTCCCCAAAACCTTCAAACTGGCTGTTATTAAGCCTGTCATAAAAAAACCACAACTTGACCCCAGAGAACTTGTTAATTATAGACCAATCTCGAATCTCCCTTTTCTGTCCAAGATACTAGAAAAGGTGGTATCCTCACAATTATATTGCTTCTTAGAGAAAAATGGTATATGTGAGGATTTCCAGTCAGGATTTAGACCGTATCATAGTACTGAGAATGCTCTCCTTAGAGTTACAAATTATCTGCTCTTATCATCTGATCGTGGGTGTATCTCTCTATTAGTTTTATTGGATCTTAGTGCTGCGTTTGACACAATTGACCACAGCATTCTTTTGCATAGACTTGAACACTTTGTTGGCATCAGTGGAAGTGCATTAGCATGGTTTAAATCGTACTTATATGACCGCCATCAGTTTGTACCAGTGAATGAAGATATATCACATCGATCACAAGTGCAGTGTGGAGTACCTCAAGGCTCAGTACTAGGGCCACTACTCTTCACGCTTTATATATTACCCTTGGGAGATATCATCAGGAAACATGGTGTTAGTTTTCACTGTTATGCTGATGTTACTGAGCTTTATATTTCCTCGCAGCCCGGTGAAACACACCAATTTGAAAAAGTAATGGAATGCATAGTCAATATAAAAAATTGGATGACGAGTAATTTCTTACTGCTAAATTCAGAAAAAACAGAGGTGTTAATCATATGGCCTAAAAACTCTGCTTGTAATAACCTAGAACAATGTCTAAGACTTGATGGTTGCTCTGTCAATTCTTCATCATCAGTTAGGAACCTAGGTGTGCTACTTGATCGCAATCTTTCCTTAGAAAGCCACGTTTCTAGCATTTTCAAAACTGCATTTTTCCATCTCAAAAATATATCTAAATTACGGCCTATGCTTTCAATGTCAAATGCAGAAATGTTAATCCATGCATTTATGACTTCAAGGTTAGACTATTATAATGGTTTATTGGGTGGTTGTTCTGCACGCTTGGTAAACAAACTACAGCTAGTCCAAAATGCAGCAGCAAGAGTTCTTACTAGAAGCAGGAAGTATGACCATATTAGCCCGGTCCTGTCCACACTGCACTGGCTCCCTATCAAACATCGTATAGATTTTTAAAATATTGCTTATTACTTCTAAAGCCCTGAATGGTTTAGCACCTCAGTATTTGAATGAGCTCCTTTTACATTATACTCCTCTACGTCCGCTACGTTCTCAAAACTCAGGCAATTTGATAATACCTAGAATATCAAAATCAACTGCGGGCGGCAGATCCTTTTCCTATTTGGCACCTAAACTCTGGAATAACCTACCTAACATTGTTTGGGAGGCAGACACACTCTTGCAGTTTAAATCTAGATTAAAGACCCATCTCTTTAACCTGGCATACACATAACATACTAATATGCTTTTAATATCCAAATCCATTAAAGGATTTTTAGGCTGCATTAATTAGGTAAACCGGAACCGGAAACACTTCACATAACACCATACCTTCTACATCATTAGAAGAATGGCATCTACGCTAATATTTGTCTGTTTCTCTCTTGTTCTGAGGTCACTGTGGCCACCAGATCCAGTCTGTGTCCAGATCAGAGGGTCACTGCAGTCGCCTGGATCCAGTACGTATCCAGACCAGATGGTGGATCAGCACCTAGAAAGGACCTCTACTGCCCTGAAAGACAGCGGAGACCAGGACAACTAGAGCCCCAGATACAGATCCCCTGTAAAGACCTTGTCTCAGAGGACCACCAGGAAAAGACCACAGGAAACAGATGATTCTTCTGCACAATCTGACTTTGCTGCAGCATGGAATTGAACTACTGGTTTCGTCTGGTCAGAGGAGAACTGGCCCCCCAACTGAGCCTGGTTTCTCCCAAGGTTTTTTTCTCCATTCTGTCACCGATGGAGTTTCGGTTCCTTGCCGCTGTCGCCTCTGGCTTGCTTAGTTGGGGTAACTTCATCTACAACGATATCATTGACTTGATTGCAAATAAATGCACAGACACTATTTAAACTGAACAGAGATGACATAACTGAATTCAATGATGAACTGCCTTTAACTATCATTTTGCATTATTGAGACACTGTTTTACAAATGAATGTTGTTCAGTGCTTTGACGCAATGTATTTTGTTTAGAGCACTATATAAATAAAGGTGATTGAGAATCAGTAAATTATACTTGAACATGGCAAATTGTGGTATACTATAGTAAATCATGGTAAACTACGGTAAATCACCTTTATTTATATAGTGCTTTAAACAAAATACATTGCGTCAAAGCACTGAACAACATTCATTTGGAAAACAGTGTCTCAATAATGCAAAATGATAGTTAAAGGCAGTTCATCATTGAATTCAGTTATGTCATCTCTGTTCAGTTTAAATAGTGTCTGTTTTTATTTGCAATCAAGTCAATGATATCGCTGTAGATGAAGTGGGGTCACTACTAAGCAAGCCAGAGGCGACAGCGGCAAGGAACCGAAACTCCATCGGTGACAGAATGGAGAAAAAAACCTTGGGAGAAACCAGGCTCAGTTGGGGGGTCAGTTCTCCTCTGACCAGACGAAAACCAGTAGTTCAATTCCAGGCTGCAGCAAAGTCAGATTGTGCAGAAGAATCATCTGTTTCCTGTGGTCTTGTCCTGGTGCTCCTCTGAGACAAGGTCTTTACAGGGGATCTGTATCTGGGGCTCTAGTTGTCCTGGTCTCCGCTGTCTTTCAGGGCAGTAGAGGTCCTTTCTAGGTGCTGATCCACCATCTGGTCTGGATACGTACTGGATCCGGGTGACTGCAGTGACCCTCTGATCTGGACACTGACTGGATCTCGTGGCCACGGTGACCTTGGAACAAGAGAGAAACAGACAAATATTAGCGTAGATGCCATTCTTCTAATGATGTAGAAAGTACGGTGTTATGTGAAGTGGTTCCGGTTTACCTAATTAATGCAGCCTAAAAATCCTTTAACGGATTTGGATATTAAAAGCATATTAGTATGTTATGTGTATGCCAGGTTAAAGAGATGGGTCTTTAATCTAGATTTAAACTGCAAGAGTGTATCTGCCTCCCGAACAATGTTAGGTAGGTTATTCCAGAGTTTAGGTGCCAAATAGGAAAAGGATCTGCCACCCGCAGTTGATTTTGATATTCTAGGTATTATCAAATTGCCTGAGTTTTGAGAACGTAGCGGACGTAGAGGAGCATAATGTAAAAGGAGCTCATTCAAATACTGAGGTGCTAAACCATTCAGGGTTTTATAAGTAATAAGCAATATTTTAAAATCTATACGATGTTTGATAGGGAGCCAGTGCAGTGTGGACAGGACCGGGCTAATATGGTCATATTTCCTGGTTCTAATAAGAACTCTTGCTGCTGCATTTTGGACTAGATGTAGTTTGTTTACTAAGCGTGCAGAACAACCACCCAATAAAGCATTACAATAGTCTAACCTTGAAGTCATAAATGCATGGATTAACATTTCTGCATTTGACATTGAGAGCATAGGCCGTAATTTAGATATATTTTTGAGATGGAAAAATGCAGTTTTACAAATGCTAGAGACGTGGCTTTCTAAGGAAAGATTGCGATCAAGTAGCACACCTAGGTTCCTAACTGATGACGAAGAATTGACAGAGCAACCATCAAGTCTTAGACAGTGTTCTAGGTTATTACAAGCAGAGTTTTTAGGCCCTATGATTAACAACTCTGTTTTTTCTGAATTTAGCAGTAAGAAATTACTCGTCATCCAATTTTTTATATCGACTATGCATTCCATTAGTTTTTCAAATTAGTGTATTTCACCAGGCTGCGAGGAAATATAGAGCTGCGTATCATCAGCATAACAGTGAAAGCTAACACCATGTTTCCTGATGATATCTCCCAAGGGTAACATATAAAGCGTGAAGAGTAGCGGCCCTAGTACTGAGCCTTGAGGTACTCCATACTGCACTTGTGATCAAATCGTGGTAAATCGTGGTAAACAATGCTAAATCAGGCTAGAAATAGGTAAATCATACTTGAACATGGTAAATCGTGGTATACTATAGTAAATCATGGTAAACTATGGTAAATCATGGTAAACTATGGTAAATCATGCTAGAATCAATAAATCATACTTGAACATGGTAAATCGTGGCATACTATAGTAAATCATGGTAAATTATGGTAAATCGTGGTAAATCATGGTAAACTATGCTAAATCATGCTAGAATCAGTAAATCATACTTGAACATGGTAAATCATGGTATACTATAGTAAATCATAGTAAACTATGGTAAATCGTGGTAAATCATGGTAAACTATGGTAAATCATGGTAAACTATGATAAATCATACTAGAATCAGTAAATCATACTTGAACATGGTAAATCGTGGTATACTATAGTAAATCATGGCAAACTATGGTAAATCATGGTAAACTATGGTAAATCGTGGTAAACTATGGTAAATCATGCTAGAAACATGCTACTCGCATGCTAGAAACATGCTAGAAACATGCTAGAAACATGCTAGAAACATGCTAATAATGCTAAAATCATGCTAGCAACATGCTAGTCGCATGCTAGTCATGATAGAAACATCCTCGCAACATGCTAATCATGTTAACACACATGCTAGTCTCATGCTAGAAACATGCTAGTGACATGCTACCAATATGCTAATCATGTTAGAAAAATGCTAGCAACATGCTAGTCGCATGCTAGTCTTGCTAGCAACATGCTTATCATCCTAGAAACATGATAGCAACATGCTAGCAACATGCTAATCATGCTAGAAATATGCTAGCAACAATGGTAATCATGGTAAAATCATGCTAGCAACATGCTAGTCGCATGCTAATCATGCTAGAAACATGCTATCAACATTCTAGCAACATGCTAATCATGCTAGCAACATGCTAGTGACATGCTAGTGATATGCTAATCAAGCTAGAAACATGCTAACAACATGCTAATCATGGTAAAATCATGCTAGCAACATGCTAGTCCCATGCTTATCATGTTAGAAAAATGCTAACAACATGCTAATCATGCTAGCAACATACTAGTCGCATGCTAGTCATGCTAGAAACATGTTAATCATGCTAGGAATATGTTAGCAACAATGCTAATCATGGTAAAATTATGCTAGCAACATGCTAGTTGCATGTTAATCATGTTAGAAACATGTTAGCGACATGATAGCAACATGGTAATCATGCTAGCAACATGTTAGCAACATGCTAGTCACATGCTAATCATGCTAGAAACATGCTAGTCACATGCTAATCATGCTAGAAACATGCTAGCAACATGTTAATCATGCTAGAAAAATGTTAACATAATGCTAATAATGCTAAAATAACGCTAGCAACATGTAAGTCCCTTGCTAGAAACATGCTAGCAACATGCTAAAATCATGCTAGCAACATGCTAGTTGCATGCTAGTCATGCTAGAAACATTCTAGCAACATGCTAACAACATGTTAATCATGCTAGAAACATGCTAGCAACATTCTAGCAACATGCTATTCATGCTAGAAACATGCTAGCAACATGCTAATCTTGCTAGAAACATGCTAGCATCATGCTATTAATGGTAAAATAATGCTAGCAACATGCTAGTTGCATGATAGAAACATGCTAGCAAAATGCTAGTCGCATGCTAAAATCATGCTAGCAACATGTTAGTCGCATGCTAGTCATGCTAGAAACATGTTAACAACATGCTTATCATGCTAGCAACATGCTAGTCATGCTAGTCGCATGCTAGTCATGCTAGTCGCATGTTAGCAACATGCTAATCATGCTAGAAACATGCTAGTCGCATGATAATCATGCTAGAAACATGCTACCAAAATGCTAAAATCAAGCTAATCATGTAAGCAACATGCTAGTCGCATGCTAATCATGCTAGAAACATGCTAGCAACATGCTTACAAATGCTAATCATTCTAGAAACATGTTAGCGACATGCTAATAATGTTAGAAACATGGTAACGATATGCTAACAACATGCTAATCATGTTAGAAACATGTTAACAACATGCTGATTATGCTAGAAACATGTTAGCTACATGCTAGTTGCATGATAATCATGTTAGAAACATGCAGTCATGTTAGAAAAATGCGAACAACATGCTAGTCGCATGCTAATCATGCTAGAAACATGTTAGCAACATGCTAACAAATGCTAATCATTCTAGAAACATGTTAGCGACACGCTAATGATGTTAGAAACATGTTAACGATATGCTAACAACATGCTAATCATGCTAGAAACATGTTAGCAACATGCTGATAATGCTAGAAACATGTTAGCTAAATGCTAGTCGCATGATAATCATGTTAGAAACATGCTAGCAACAGCTAGTCGCATGATAATCATGCTAGAAACATGCTAGCAACATGCTAACAAATGCTAATCATGCTAGAAACATGTTAGCAACATGCTGATAATGCTAGAAACATGTTAGCTACATGCTAGTCGCATGATAATCATGTTAGAAACATGCTAGCAACAGCTAGTCGCATGATAATCATGTTAGAAACATGCTAGCAACTTGCTAGTCATGTTAGAAAAATGCAAACAACATGCTAGCAACATGATAATCATGCTGCTAATCATGCTAGAAACATGTTAGCTAAATGCTAGTTGCATGATAATCATGTTAGAAACATGCTAGCAACAGCTAGTCGCATGATAATCATGCTAGAAACATGCTAGCAACATGCTAACAAATGCTAATCATGCTAGAAACATGTTAGCAACATGCTGATAATGCTAGAAACATGTTAGCTACATGCTAGTCGCATGATAATCATGTTAGAAACATGCTAGCAACAGCTAGTCGCATGATAATCATGTTAGAAACATGCTAGCAACTTGCTAGTCATGTTAGAAAAATGCAAACAACATGCTAGCAACATGATAATCATGCTGCTAATCATGCTAGAAACATGTTAGCAACATGCTAATCATGCTAGAGAAATGCTAGTGACATGCTAATCATTCTAAAATCATGCTACCAACATGCTAGTCGCATGCTAATCATGCTAGAAACATGTTAGCAACGTGCTAGTCAAATGCTAATCATGCTAGAAATATACTAGCAACATGTTAGTCATGATAACAATATGTTAGCAACATGCTATTAACATGCTAATAATGCTAGAAACATGGTAGTCATGCTAGAAACATGCTAGCAACATGCTAGTCATTCGAACAAAATGCTAGTAACTTGCTAATCATGCTAGAAACATGCTAGCAACATGCTAGCAGTGTGTTAATAATGCTAGAAACATGCTAGAAACATGGTAGTGACATGCTAGTCATGCTAACAACATGCTAGTAACTTGCTAATCATGCTAGAAACATGTTAGTCGCATGCATTTTTTTCTGTCAAACTAATCTATCATTTTTTCTTTTGAACTAATCTATATCATTCTTTCTAACTAATCTATCTGTCATTCTTTCTAACTAATATATCTTTCTTTCAACTAATCTATCATTCTAACTTTAAACTATAAACTTCTAACTTTAAACTTCTTCAAACTTTCTGGTGAGGCTTTCTCAAGCCAACTTAAAGTTTCTCAACAAACTTTTTTTTCTAGTTTTATTTATTGTTGTGTTTAGTTGTTTAAATATAGTTCACTTTTGTTAATATTTGTGTTGAACATTATTTTATTTAATTTATTTACTGCTTTTTAATCCCATTTAACTTTTACTTATTTGTTTTGTAAAACTTTATTTACTGTTTTATTTACCTTTTTAATTTATTATTTTAAAACTTAATTTAATATTCATTATTGTTCTGTTAGCATAAAATAAAAACAAATTGAGAAATGCTTTTTGATTTCTACATTTATTTTCCTTTTATTTCCCTTTTAAATTTAATTTAATATTCATAACTGTTATGTTGGAATAATTGTACAAAAAAGGAGAATTATTGCTGTTTTATTTGTAGTTTAGTAAACATTTCATCAGTACACTGCAACAAAAGAACGTATTCCTATAAAAATTTAATTTGCACTTTGTCATTTGTCACAGACATTTTTCAGCATAATAATGATTATTTTTGCATCCTTTTTAATTATATATGACAGATTTGAAGGTGTCTTAAATGAATGTAACTTTTAAATTCTTTTTTTGATTTAATATCAATAAAACTACAACTAATTGCATGCTTAAAATAAATATGAATACAACTACAAATAATAACATGCTTACCCTTACGAAAATTAACCATGGTTTTACTACAAATAAAACCAAAAAACCATGGTTACTGTAGTTAAACCATGGTAACCACAAATTAACCATGGTTTTGCTATATTAACCATAGTTTAACCATGGTATTTGTAGTAAATCTGTAGTTTTACAAATGGCAGTCAATACGCCAAAAAACCATGGGTTACTACAGTTTTACTATAATAAAACCATGATTATTTTTCGTAAGGGTAATCAGATTAAAAATTAATACAACAGCTACTAAATAAGTAATAATAACAAAACACATTCATTCAAAACACTTTTATTTACAATGAAGTCAAAATTCTGCATGCATGCTGATTAATGCTACATGAAGGCAGTAATAGCGTCCCTCTCATATTCATGTAACACGTGGCCACATCCTCCTGAGGTTTTGTGAAGTTTCAAAGGCCATATTGCTGCACTGGCCCGGTCCTGAAGATTTGCCTTGTACAACGTTCGGAAGATTAGACCCTTCCGATCAGAGCAGGCCACACAACTCCTTGTCCAAGCTCTTTGTTTTCTCCAGACTGGACTACTGCTATGCTCCCTTGGCGGGTCTTCCGGCACGTACTATCAAGCCTCTGCAACTGATCCAGGATGCAGCAGCGAGAGTGGTCTTCAACGAGCCAAAGAAAGCCCACGTCACACCTCTCTTCATAATTTTGCACTGGCTACCAATAGCTGTTCGCATCAGATTCAAGGTACTGATGTTTGCGTACAAGATAACCACTGGCTCTGCAGCAATATACCTAAAGTCGCTGATGCAGACCTACGCTTGCTTTCTGCAAGTGAACGATGCCTCGTGGTGCCATCCCAAAGAGGCACAAAATCACTCTCAAGGACTTTTTCCTGGACTGTTCCCAGCTGGTGGATCGGCCTGCCTATCTCAATTCGAGCAGCGGAGGCTTTAACCCTTTTCAAAAAGTGTCTAAAAACTCATCCTTGTCTTCAACGCCTGCCCAATTAATACTAGCATTTGCCTAATGCGTTGTTTTGTCAAAGTTAACGCCCTGCTGGCCCAACGTAGCAGATGACTGAAGTCTCTGTCTGCAGCCAAAGGATAGGTCTGTCAGAAGTGGGATTCGAACCCACGCCTCCAGGGGAGACTGCGACGCTAGCTGACGAAGGATAGTCCGACATAATTTCAGAAATGTTGAGCAATGTCGAACTGCGCAGCCAATCGCATCGAAGTGCTATGACATTTGGACCAATCGCGTCGAAGCGCCTTAACATTTCCAGCCAATCAAAAAGCGCAATTTATAACATTATCTTGACATTCGTGACATTTGACCAATCAGAGAGCAGGGGGATTTCGACGGCACGTTTCCACGTCTCACCGCTAGGTGGAGGGGTCAGCGCTTCTAGTCAGGTGTCAATCAAGTTGCCGAACCGTGCCGAAGGTGTACGAAAGAATGACATCATCCTCAGGGGGCGTGTCAGAGGTAAAAAAGGTTAATTACTCAAGTTTGTGACCTATGACAAGGGTCATTGTCGCGTAGTTCGACATAAAAAGTGGTACGAGATTTGTCAATGGGTGAGTGTTTGTTACCTTTGCATTATAGATGTATAAAAATAAAAAATAATCGTAATCGAACATTATTAGTATCTTGCTTTAGTGTATTTGCATAAGAGAACAACACATCAGGCTTCAAAACAAACATTTACCTGGTCCCATTCATTTGAACGATGTAATGTGATGGTTGTGTTATGTTATGGCTTTCAACAGTGCAAACCAGAGTGTGTAATAATTGTTTATAGACATTTATGTAATGTTGCAGGTATTTTAAGAAATGTTCCTGTCTTGTATCTTTCTCCTCTAAATAGAGATACCAGTTGTAACATTATATATAAGATAAATGTGACTTGTGTCCTAGAAATTAATGAATTAATGAATAAATATATGAATTTAATGAAGTTTTTTATGCTCTGTTAAGGGACTCACTTGTATTATGCATTATATTTGTTATAATGCTTACAGATAGAGAAATGTCAGATGCTGTCTCGTGGCCAAACAACCTTGCTTGGAGGTGTGCTGAAATGCGTGTTTTTTATTAGTATCATTAGTATATTTAATGAAGAGGTTTCTTTCTGAATTATGTATTAAGGTTTTTTTTTTTTTTTTTTTGGGTCGTCTTAAGCCTCTACTGGACCAGCACAAAGGGTGGTGGAAAAACCTCATGCTGCTGAAACAGCAAAGAAGGCCATGGAGCAGAGTCAGCCTGACCCCCAGCCTCATCCCATGCCCCTGCCCCAGCCCCAGCCTACTGCACCTGTGGAAGCAAGAGTTGCAATACAATTTTCTATGGTAAGAATTACTATTTAACTTTTTTAATAATACCACTTAAGAATGTGCTCAATTAAAATTCAAGAAAGTTCAGAACGTAAGATGAAGAAAAAAAGAAAAAGCAAGAATGCTATGAGATGATGGCTGAGACCTACCAATTGTCACCCCTCTTGTACAGTGGGGGAAGCCTGTTGTCTGCTGAATGGTCAGTTTGAATATCTCAGATTTGGTTTAAGTCACATGGTCAAGGATAAATGTAGAATGTAACCTGTCTGCTTTCTCTCTTGAGACTAGACTCATGTCCCTCATGGCATCTCTCTCTCAATACTTCTCATGTGTTAAAGCTACATTATCTTTTTTTCTCAATCTCAGGTAACATACCACATAGATGCTGGCTATTATTAAATGTACACATATTAACAATTATTCCATCTTGCAAATACTATGTAGTAATTTCAGGAGTCAATACTGTTAATAAATATGAAAAAAAAAGTTGTCTTTAGCTGGATTCGAACCCGGGTCGAGGGGAGCACCTACAATAGAAAACAGTGTAATATAAATGCGCAAATTTACCGCAAGAAGAAACCGGAAGATGTATCACTGCGCGCATGCTAATGAAGATCCGTCTTTGAACGTCAAATTTCACTCTTTCTTTTCTTCGTTTTTTCTTTCTCTTCTTCCCCTTGTCCTTTTCTTCCTTCCTTCTTTTCTTCCCTTCTTCTCCGTCTTTGACGGACTATTGTTCCCCAGCTTCAACGCAGCGCCTTAGACCGCTCGGCCATCCTGACACCCTTGCCTGGCTAGAGATGGCCTGTTCGAGCCACACCTGAAACCAGGGACCTAGAAGCTACTTTTTCTCTGTTCGGGCCCCCTTTAGCCCACGGGCCTCGTTGGCGCAGTTAGGCAGCGCGTCAGTCTCATAATCTGAAGGTCGTGAGTTCGAGCCTCACACGGGGCAGGGTGGTTCTTTTTTTCTGATAACTGAGAGAGCTTAGACCAGGGGTATCAAACTAAATTCCTTTAGGGCCCGAGCCCTGTAGAGAGTTGTTCCAACCCTTCTCAAACACACAAGGCATGTAGTTTTCAAATGAGCCTGAAGGGCATGATTAGTTGCATCAGGTGTGTTCTTTCAGGCTTGAATCTAGGCGTGCAATCCTTTTATTTACAGTGTAGTCAAAATTCTGCATGCATGCTGGCTAATGCTACATGAAGGCAGCAATAGCATCCCTCTCATATTCATGTAACACGTGGCCACGTCCTCCTGAGGTTTTGTGAAGTTTCAAAGGCCATATTGCTGCACTGGCCCGGTCCTGAAGATTTGCCTTGTACAACGTTCGGAAGATTAGACCCTTCCGATCAGAGCAGGCCACACAACTCCTTGTCCAAGCTCTTTGTTTTCTCCAGACTGGACTACTGCTATGCTCCCTTGGCGGGTCTTCCGGCACGTACTATCAAGCCTCTGCAACTGATCCAGGATGCAGCAGCGAGACTGGTCTTCAACGAGCCAAAGAAAGCCCACGTCACACCTCTCTTCATAATTTTGCACTGGCTACCAATAGCTGTTCGCATCAGATTCAAGGTACTGATGTTTGCCTACAAGATAACCACTGGCTCTGCAGCAATATACCTAAAGTCTCTGGTGGAGACCTACGCTTGCTTTCTGCAAGTGAACGATGCCTCGTGGTGCCATCCCAAAGAGGCACAAAATCACTCTCAAGGACCTTTTCCTGGACTGTTCCCAGCTGGTGGATCGGCCTGCCTATCTCAATTCGAGCAGCGGAGGCTTTAACCCTTTTCAAAAAGTGTCTAAAAACTCATCCTTGTCTTCAACGCCTGCCCAATTAATACTAGCATTTGCCTAATGCTTCGTTTTGTCAAAGTTAACGCCCTGCTGGCCCAACGTAGCAGAAGACTGAAGTCTCTGTCTGCAGCCAAAGGATAGGTCTGTCAGAAGTGGGATTCGAACCCACGCCTCCAGGGGAGACTGCGACCTGAACGCAGCGCCTTAGACCGCTCGGCCATCCTGACACCCTTGCCTGGCTAGAAATGGCCTGTTCGAGCCGCACCTGAAACCAGGGACCTAGAAGCTACTTTTTCTCTGTTCGGGCCCCCTTTAGCCCACGGGCCTCGTTGGCGCAGTTAGGCAGCGCGTCAGTCTCATAATCTGAAGGTCGTGAGTTCGAGCCTCACACGGGGCAGGGTGGTTCTTTATTTCTGATAACTGAGAGAGCTTAGACCAGGGGTGTCAAACTAAATTCCTTTAGGGCCCGAGCCCTGTAGAGTGTTGTTCCAACCCTTCTCAAACACACAAGGCATGTAGTTTTCAAATGAGCCTGAAGGGCATGATTAGTTGGATCAGGTGTGTTCTATCAGGCTTGAATCTAAACTCTGCAGGTCTCCGGCCTTCCAGGGACTGAGTTTGACACCCGTGGCTTAGAAAGAAAGAGTGAGGTTCTCTGTCCCCTTTCGTGTGGGTTTCCCTGTGTCTCCTGGGGGCAAAAGGCCACAGCTCCTCTTCAGGGCAGGTGAAATGATGCTTTGTGGAAAACTGTGAGGTTCCAGGTAAATTCCCTGAATCTCATCCAGCGACATTGCGTGTAGGCCCGTGCAATCCTTTTATTTACAGTGAAGTCAAAATTCTGCATGCATGCTGGCTAATGCTACATGAAGGCAGCAATAGCATCCCTCTCATATTCATGTAACACGTGGCCACGTCCTCCTGAGGTTTTGTGAAGTTTCAAAGGCCATATTGCTGCACTGGCCCGGTCCTGAAGATTTGCCTTGTACAACGTTCGGAAGATTAGACCCTTCCGATCAGAGCAGGCCACACAACTCCTTGTCCAAGCTCTTTGTTTTCTCCAGACTGGACTACTGCTATGCTCCCTTGGCGGGTCTTCCGGCACGTACTATCAAGCCTCTGCAACTGATCCAGGATGCAGCAGCGAGACTGGTCTTCAACGAGCCAAAGAAAGCCCACGTCACACCTCTCTTCATAATTTTGCACTGGCTACCAATAGCTGTTCGCATCAGATTCAAGGTACTGATGTTTGCCTACAAGATAACCACTGGCTCTGCAGCAATATACCTAAAATCGCTGGTGCAGACCTACGCTTGCTTTCTGCAAGTGAACGATGCCTCGTGGTGAATCCCAAAGAGGCACAAAATCACTCTCAAGGACCTTTTCCTGGACTGTTCCCAGCTGGTGGATCGGCCTGCCTATCTCAATTCGAGCAGCGGAGGCTTTAACCCTTTTCAAAAAGTGTCTAAAAACTCATCCTTGTCTTCAACGCCTGCCCAATTAATACTAGCATTTGCCTAATGCGTCGTTTTGTCAAAGTTAACGCCCTGCTGGCCCAACGTAGCAGAAGACTGAAGTCTCTGTCTGCAGCCAAAGGATAGGTCTGTCAGAAGTGGGATTCGAACCCACGCCTCCAGGGGAGACTGCGACCTGAGCGCTAGCTGACGAAGGATAGTCCGACATAATTTCAGAAATGTTGAGCAATGTCGAACTGCGCAGCCAATCGCATCGAAGCGCTATGACATTTGGACCAATCGCGTCGAAGCGCCTTAACATTTCCAGCCAATCAAAAAGCGCAATTTATAACATTATCTTGACATTCGTGACATTTGACCAATCAGAGAGCAGGGGGATTTCGACGGCACGTTTCCACGTCTCACCACTAGGTGGAGGGGTCAGCGCTTCTAGTCAGGTGTCAATCAAGTTGCCGAACCGTGCCGAAGGTGTACGAAAGAATGACATCATCCTCAGGGGGCGTGTCAGAGGTAAAAAAGGTTAATTACTCAAGTTTGTGACCTATGACAAGGGTCATTGTCGCGTAGTTCGACATAAAAAGTGGTACGAGATTTGTCAATGGGTGAGTGTTTGTTACCTTTGCATTATAGATGTATAAAAATAAAAAATAATCGTAATCGAACATTATTAGTATCTTGCTTTAGTGTATTTGCATAAGAGAACAACACATCAGGCTTCAGAACAAACATTTACCTGGTCCCATTCATTTGAACGATGTAATGTGATGGTTGTGTTATGTTATGGCTTTCAACAGTGCAAACCAGAGTGTGTAATAATTGTTTATAGACATTTATGTAATGTTGCAGGTATTTTAAGAAATGTTCCTGTCTTGTATCTTTCTCCTCTAAATAGAGATACCAGTTGTAACATTATATATAAGATAAATGTGACTTGTGTCCTAGAAATGAATGAATGAATGAATAAATATATGAATTTAATGAAGTATTTTATGCTCTCTTAAGGGACTCACTTGTATTGTGCATTATATTTGTTATAATGCTTACAGATAGAGAAATGTCAGATGCTGTCTCGTGGCCAAACAACCTTGCTTGGAGGTGTGCTGAAATGCATGTTTTTTATTAGTATCATTAGTATATTTACTGAAAAGGTTTCTTTCTGAATTATGTATTAAGGGTTTTTTTTTTTTTTTTTTTTTCTCCGTCTGAAGCCTCTACTGGACCAGCACAAAGGGTGGTGGAAGAACCTCATGATGCTGAAACAGCAAAGAAGGCCATGGAGCAGAGTCAGCCTGACCCCCAGCCTCATCCCATGCCCCTGCCCCGGCCCCAGCCTACTGCACCTGTGGAAGCAAGAGTTGCAACACAATTTTCAATGGTAAGAATTACTATTTAACTTTTTTAATAATACCACTTAAGAATGTGCTCAATTAAAATTCAAGAAAGTTCAGAACGTAAGATAAAGAAAAAAAGAAAAAGCAAGAATGCTATGAGATGCTGGCTGAGACCTACTAATTGTCACCCCTCTTGTACAGTGGGGGCACCTGTTGTCTGCTGAATGGTCAGTTTGAATATCTCAGATTTGGTTTAAGTCACATGGTCAAGGATAAATGTAGAATGTAACCTGTTTGCTTTCTCTCTTGAGACTAGACTCATGTCCCTCATGGCATCCCTCTCAATACTTCTCATGTTTTAAAGCTACATTATCTTTCTTTCTCAATCTCAGGTAACATACCACATAGATGCTGGCTATTATTAACTGTACACATTAACAATTATTCCATCATGCAAATACTTTGTAGTAATTTCAGGAGTCAATACTGCTAATAAATATGGATGACACTTCTATTCAGAAAGAAATGTTTTTAAAAACCTGCATTTACTTAAAATAGTAATATTAATATAAATCGTAATTCTTGCTATTATAACACATTCTGTCTTCTCACATTTTTGATTTACCAAACCAAGATTTACTGGCTCTCACATTGCTGCAGCAAAGCCAAATCTTAGTGTGGTCAGGAGACCTTCTCAGGTTGAAGACCAACCCAGCGCAGCAGTGTCTTGTGCCTCTATACCAAGCAGTACTGTCTCTGTAAGTAATGGCATAATGTATAAAGTATTCTATAAAGGCACTTTTCACGTTCCATTCTGTACGAATTATTAAACTTGTTCAATTTTTCTTTTAATACCAGAAAACCATATTTTTGTCGATGTTTCAGGGTGTGCCAGTGTTCCAGGGTCTACAAATGGTTCAAAGACTGTCAGCGGTCCATAGGATGCCACTGTTACAGCCTATTTTGCAGAGCACCAATTCACAACCAGCTCCACAAACCATGCCCAAGAGACCCTACAAGGCAAACACTTGCAGGAAGTGTGGAAAATTCAAAACCAGTGCAACGGGACATAGCCAGTACAGGGGCAAGGTGTATATACTGTCCACAGACTGAGAACATTACAAAAGAAAAGTGGTTAGAGTAAATCCGGAGAACCTTCTCCCAAATAATGTATACACTGTATATTTTTATTTATTGTTGTGTGTATATAGTTGTTTAAATATAGTTCACTATTGTTAATATTTGTGTCTAACATTATTTTATTTAACTTGCTTTTTTAATCCTATTTAACTTTTACTTTTACCTTTTTAATTTATTGTTTGAAAACTTCTATTAATATTCATTACTTTTCTGTTAGCATAATTGTAAAATAAATAAAAAAACAAATTGAGAAATGTGTTTTGATTTCTACATTTATTTTCCTTTTATTTCACTTTTAATTTTGTTTTTTTGAAAACTTATATAAATTTAATTTGTTTAATATTCATTACTGTTATGTTGGCATAATTGTAAAAAAAAAAAAAAAGAGAATGATTGCTTTTTTATTTGTACTTTAGTAAACATTTCATCAGTACACTGCAACAATAGAACGTATTCCTATAAAAAGATAATTTGCACTTTGTCATTTGTCACAGACATTTTTAAGCATAATAATGACTATTTTTGCATCCTTTTTTAATTAAAAATGACAGATTTAAAGGTGTCTTGAATTAATGTAACCTTAAAAAAAATCTGATTTAATATCAATAAAATCACAACTAATAACATGCTTAAAATAAATATGAATACAACTACACATAATAACATGCTTAATAACAAAAATAATACAACAACTACTAAATAACTAATAATAACAAAACACATTTCCATTGGTGTATTAAAATGTAATAAAAAAATATCAAACAAGCACATATATACATTTAATTAACCTTGAAACTTCATTTATTTAAAGCAATTAACAATAAAACAAAAAGTTGTCTTTAGCTGGATTCGAACCCGGGTCGAGGGGAGCACCTGCAATAGAAAACAGTGTAATATAAATGCGCGAATTTACCGCAAGAAGAAACCGGAAGATGTATCACTGCGCGCATGCTAAGGAAGATCCGTCTTTGAACATCAAATTTCACCCTTTCTTTTCTTCATTTTTTCTTTCTCTTCTTCCCCTTCTCTTTTTCTTCCTTCCCTCTTTTCTTCCCTTCTTCCCCGTCTTTGACGGACTATTGTTCCCCAGCTTGAGCGCAGCACCTTAGACCGCTCGGCCATCCTGACACCCTTGCCTGGCTAGAGATGGCCTGTTCGAGCCGCACCTGGAAAAACTGTGAGGTTCCAGGTAAATTCCCTGAATCTCATCCAGCGACATTGCGTGTAGGCCCGTGCAATCCTTTTATTTACAGTGAAGTCAAAATTCTGCATGCATGCTGGCTAATGCTACATGAAGGCAGCAATAGCATCCCTCTCATATTCATGTAACACGTGGCCACGTCCTCCTGAGGTTTTGTGAAGTTTCAAAGGCCATATTGCTGCACTGGCCCGGTCCTGAAGATTTGCCTTGTACAACGTTCGGAAGATTAGACCCTTCCGATCAGAGCAGGCCACACAACTCCTTGTCCAAGCTCTTTGTTTTCTCCAGACTGGACTACTGCTATGCTCCCTTGGCGGGTCTTCCGGCACGTACTATCAAGCCTCTGCAACTGATCCAGGATGCAGCAGCGAGACTGGTCTTCAACGAGCCAAAGAAAGCCCACGTCACACCTCTCTTCATAATTTTGGCACTGGCTACCAATAGCTGTTCGCATCAGATTCAAGGTACTGATGTTTGCCTACAAGATAACCACTGGCTCTGCAGCAATATACCTAAAGTCGCTGGTGCAGACCTACGCTTGCTTTCTGCAAGTGAACGATGCCTCATGGTGCCATCCCAAAGAGGCACAAAATCACTCTCAAGGACCTTTTCGTGGACTGTTCCCAGCTGGTGGATCGGCCTGCCTATCTCAATTCGAGCAGCGGAGGCTTTAACCCTTTTCAAAAAGTGTCTAAAAACTCATCCTTGTCTTCAACGCCTGCCCAATTAATACTGGCATTTGCCTAATGCGTCGTTTTGTCAAAGTGAACGCCCTGCTGGCCCAACGTAGCAGAAGACTGAAGTCTCTGTCTGCAGCCAAAGGATAGGTCTGTCAGAAGTGGGATTCGAACCCACGCCTCCAGGGGAGACTGCAACCTGAACGCAGCGCCTTAGACCGCTCGGCCATCCTGACACCCTTGCCTGGCTAGAGATGGCCTGTTCGAGCCGCACCTGAAACCAGGGACCTAGAAGCTACTTTTTCTCTGTTCGGGCCCCCTTTAGCCCACGGGCCTCGTTGGCGCAGTTAGGCAGCGCGTCAGTCTCATAATCTGAAGGTCGTGAGTTCGAGCCTCACACGGGGCAGGGTGGTTCTTTTTTTCTGATAACTGAGAGAGCTTAGACCAGGGGTGTCAAACTAAATTCCTTTAGGCCCGAGCCCTGTAGAGTGTTGTTCCAACCCTTCTCAAACACACAAGGCATGTAGTTTTCAAATGAGCCTGAAGGGCATGATTAGTTGGATCAGGTGTGTTCTATCAGGCTTGAATCTAAACTCTGCAGGTCTCCGGCCTTCCAGGGACTGAGTTTGACACCCGTGGCTTAGAAAGAAAGAGTGAGGTTCTCTGTCCCCTTTCGTGTGGGTTTCCCTGTGTCTCCTGGGGGCAAAAGGCCACAGCTCCTCTTCAGGGCAGGTGAAATGATGCTTTGTGGAAAACTGTGAGGTTCCAGGTAAATTCCCTGAATCTCATCCAGCGACATTGCGTGTAGGCCCGTGCAATCCTTTTATTTACAGTGAAGTCAAAATTCTGCATGCATGCTGGCTAATGCTACATGAAGGCAGCAATAGCATCCCTCTCATATTCATGTAACACGTGGCCACGTCCTCCTGAGGTTTTGTGAAGTTTCAAAGGCCATATTGCTGCACTGGCCCGGTCCTGAAGATTTGCCTTGTACAACGTTCGGAAGATTAGACCCTTCCGATCAGAGCAGGCCACACAACTCCTTGTCCAAGCTCTTTGTTTTCTCCAGACTGGACTACTGCTATGCTCCCTTGGCGGGTCTTCCGGCACGTACTATCAAGCCTCTGCAACTGATCCAGGATGCAGCAGCGAGACTGGTCTTCAACGAGCCAAAGAAAGCCCACGTCACACCTCTCTTCATAATTTTGCACTGGCTACCAATAGCTGTTCGCATCAGATTCAAGGTACTGATGTTTGCCTACAAGATAACCACTGGCTCTGCAGCAATATACCTAAAGTCGCTGGTGCAGACCTACGCTTGCTTTCTGCAAGTGAACGATGCCTCGTGGTGCCATCCCAAAGAGGCACAAAATCACTCTCAAGGACCTTTTCGTGGACTGTTCCCAGCTGGTGGATCGGCCTGCCTATCTCAATTCGAGCAGCGGAGGCTTTAACCCTTTTCAAAAAGTGTCTAAAAACTCATCCTTGTCTTCAACGCCTGCCCAATTAATACTGGCATTTGCCTAATGCGTCGTTTTGTCAAAGTGAACGCCCTGCTGGCCCAACGTAGCAGAAGACTGAAGTCTCTGTCTGCAGCCAAAGGATAGGTCTGTCAGAAGTGGGATTCGAACCCACGCCTCCAGGGGAGACTGCGACCTGAACGCAGCGCCTTAGACCGCTCGGCCATCCTGACACCCTTGCCTGGCTAGAGATGGCCTGTTCGAGCCGCACCTGAAACCAGGGAACCTAGAAGCTACTTTTTCTCTGTTCGGGCCCCCTTTAGCCCACGGGCCTCGTTGGCGCAGTTAGGCAGCGCGTCAGTCTCATAATCTGAAGGTCGTGAGTTCGAGCCTCACACAGGGCAGGGTGGTTCTTTTTTCTGATAACTGAGAGAGCTTAGACCAGGGTGTCAAACTAAATTCCTTTAGGCCCGAGCCCTGTAGAGTGTTGTTCCAACCCTTCTCAAACACACAAGGCATGTAGTTTTCAAATGAGCCTGAAGGGCATGATTAGTTGGATCAGGTGTGTTCTATCAGGCTTGAATCTAAACTCTGCAGGTCTCCGGGCCTTCCAGGGACTGAGTTTGACACCCGTGGCTTTAGAAAGAAAGAGTGAGGTTCTCTGTCCCCTTTCGTGTGGGTTTCCCTGTGTCTCCTGGGGGCAAAAGGCCACAGCTTCCTCTCAGGGCAGGTGAAATGATGCTTTGTGGAAAACTGTGAGGTTCCAGGGTAAATTCCTGAATCTCATCCAGCGACAATGCGTGTAGGCCCGTGCAATCCTTTTATTACAGTGAAGTCAAAATCTGCAT